>NC_056741.1:1973166783-1973309283 GCF_019279795.1 Protopterus annectens
GTGAGCAAATTGGTGTAACTAAGGAAATAAGCTGTGAATACAGAATTGGAATTGTCTAGATATAGTAATAGCTTGCTGAGTATAATACTAGTGGCTGCCAAAAAGCAGGTACTAGAAAATGGAAATCAAAGTCTAAACTAACTGTACTAGAAGTAGTGAATATAGTAACAGAGATAAAACAACTGGAAGTGGGATCTTTACAAAAGGGTAAGAGGAAATTACATGGAAAAATGGGAATTGTGAGAGCAATACATGCAGAATAATGTTTTGCAGGAGAAATGAGGTTTACGCAGAAGTGTAGCTGCCTCAGTCAGTACCCTCTGTGAGTGCCATGAACCAGCAACCCAGCACCCACAGCTCTTCAGCTGAAGGGCAAAAAAAAGGGAAAAAAGCACAGTAAGCACTTTACTGTATCTGTATTAAGCAGGTCTACCAATTGGCTTATTACAGATCCAAACCCCATTGCCCCCTACAAGCTATTCCATTAAAAAGCAAAAAACAGACATTCCTTCTACCTGCCACACCAGCCAGGTGGCCAAATGAACAACATGCCCTCTGTCCCTCCTGCCATCTCTCCTGTCCAGCCATACAGGTCTCATTTCTGTGCTCTGCCTCCAATCCTTCTCTCTTTTATTAAAAATAAATATATAAATAAATAAGAATTTATTCTTACAAACTGTAGTAAACTTCTTGCTACAAATGTAGCAAACAGTTACTACAGTTTATACCCTGCCTGCATGTAGCACTACAGTGCTCAGATTTTACTTAAAAAAATATTTTTTTCTTACTTTTAAACTGTAGCAAACTGTTTGCTACAATGTAGAGAGCAGTAACTACAGTTTAGACCACAGATGCAGTGCAAGAGCGTTCTGGTTTGACCTTAAATGCAATACTGTCTTTTAAATGCCTGTATTGCATTACATTTAGATATGGGCATCAGCTAACTGCACCTGCCTGGGACAGTTGCCCCTCTCGCCCTGCCCTAGCTATGCTAGTGAGTTTAAGAGAAGGTAGGAATAGAATAAGCTATGCAATGTTCAATTGACATTGATTGTACAGAAGATTATATGTGATGTATAATGTTTGCAACTAAAAATATGTCAGTATGGTTTGTTTTCGTTTATATAAATGTATGGTTGCCTATGTCATAAGTGATAATTCAATAAAAATGTTTTTTGTTTAAAAAAACAGGAGGCTGTGAGTTTTTACATGATTTTTGAAAGCAGAGCTATGTTGCTTTTGTTTAATTCGGATAGGAATGTTATTCCATAATTTGGACACATAGATTGAGACTAAGGTGTCACTGAAGGAATTGTTTGATTTTGGATTAAAGGCTAAGCACTGATCTCTTGATCTTAATTGTCACCATAAGGTACACCACTGTAGAAGACTGGAGATATCAAGGACATTTGCTAGCTCACAGACTCTCTTAAAAGTGTATTTTAACTGTCTATAGTTGAGTAGATATTGCAGATCCAGTCAGATTTATTTTTTGAGGGCAGTGCAGTAGTGAGGTCTGTGGGGGGTACATTTTCTGCAAATTTAGCATTTTTGTTATAATTGTGACACAGCTTAGAGAGCTGTATGGACTGATGACTTGTAAGAATGAGAGTTGCATATAACAAGCTTGGTAAAAGGAGGGAGAATCATGGTTGTAACTATGTATGGTATGTTTCTAGCCATGCATGCAGCTCAGTCACCTTATTACATATGCTATGTGCATTCAGATTGTATATTTCTAGGCCACAGGAACTGATTTGGGTAGAGTCTGGATTACTGAATGCCTAAGTTAAGAGTACATTACTAGGCTAAGTTGGTATTTTAGGGCTTGAGTTGTATGAATGTCCTCAAATGCAAGTACTTTTTTTCTGGATGTAAAAGTGATATAGGGAGTGGAAAAATTGTACTAACATTGTACTAATCATATTAATATAAGTTTGATTTTGTTGTAGCAAGATGTGTTATATGGGAGATACTTTATGGTAGTTGGACAAGTTAAATATGTTAATAGCAGTAGTAGTAGCATTACATTTAGCAATATTGGAAATTTGAGCATTGTATTTATTTGAGTTTGGCTCTAATGTGTGTTATTAATGACTATATATAAAGATAATGCTATACATACCAAAAGTGTATTGCTAGTCTATCAATATTCATGGAAATGTTGGACACCTCCAACATCATCCAAATACAAATACTGTTCAATAGAAAACTATGCAATTTCTGTATAAAATCTAAGCTGCTGTAACTGGCCCCATGGCACAAAGGGATAAAGCCCTAACTATGCTCCCAGATGGCCCAGGTTTGATTAGATGTATGGGGACTAGATGGGTCATTGGGAAGGCTGGGAGAGAGAGGTTGATGTCAGCTCACCCATACTGGGGGAAGGAGAAAGCCTAGGTTCACTGCAACTGTGGTGTGATAGGTTGTCAGGAGGTTATGGCATCTCCTGAGGGCAGCAATCATGGAGTTGCAAGGCTGTCCTGAGGTTTAGTACATATGCCACAACAGACTCCGTGTGGGATTCACACTGACCCTCTCACTCATCATGAATCAGAACTAAAGGTCCCCTCACCCTATGCCCATACAGCAACCCAAAGGGTGAAAAACTTGTGGATTCTTACCTGTCTGTAAGCAAACAACAGATGGGCAAATATTTGTCCCATTCTCTCTTAAACTGGTATACAAATGCTCATAGCATGGTCTTTAGTGTAGAGTTTAACCACTCCATAAGACCATTAGTCTGGGGATGGTAGGGCATTGTCTTTAAGTGCTTCACCCCACAGTGTTCCCACAGACAAGCCAGCAGGTCTGACATGAAATTGGCACCTCTGTCAGTCAGTATTTCTCTTGGAAAACCTACTCTGCTGAAAAACTCTAGCAAAGCATTTGCCACCTTCTCTACCTCGATGAATGACAGAGCCACCACCTCAGGGAATCTAGCAGCATAATCTACTACCACTAAGATATACTTCTTCCCTGTGGAACGTGGGGTACTTAGAGGTCCCACAATATCCATAGCTACTCTCTGAAACAGCTCCGCAATCACAGGCAAAGGCATCAAAGGAGCTTTGACCTTGTCTCCTGTCTTGCCTACTTTTTGGCACTGGTCACAGGTCCTGCAGTACCCAGTTACAACCCTGGCAATCCTAGGTCAATAAAAGTTCTGGATAATACATCCCTTAGTACACTTTATGCCCATATGACCTGCAAAAGTAATGTCATGAGCTATGGTTGGTGGTGCCAGATGGTAGGCTCTGGGCACTACCAACTGCTGTTATCTCACTTTCTAGCCCTCCATCAGGGGCCCACTCTCTATCCAATAAACCTTTGTTCCAGTATACAGGCTCCCCTTTCCCTTGAGAATCAGGTGCCTCCCTAGCTACCTCCCTCAAGCCTTGTAATGTAGGGTCTGAGAGCTGAACCTGTCTCAACTCTATCTTTGTAACTTTTCCCAGCTCCCCTTCCACAGGAAGTCTGCTATCTTCTGACAGTGGTGCCTCACTGTCAGCTTGGATACTACTCCTTACCTCTGCACTTGCAGTCACCCTGTCCAAGGGAACATCAGTACCTACCAACAGCCATGGCTCATCTTCAGGCTCACTGCTGCAGGGTAGCTCACTCCCTGAATTAGCCACATCACCAGTCATGACTTCAGGGATGCAGTCTGTCTGGGTCTCCCTCAGGCTTCCAGACCCACATGCCTGTCTCCAAGCCTGACAGTGTGTCACTGCATGCACACAAGGTACTGCATTATCAAAATCATTCCCTATGAAGACATCTGCACTGATATCCTCAAACACATCTACTTGCTTGCATCCTTTTCCACCCTCCCAGTCAAGGTGAACCCTGGCCAAAGGCATTTGGAATTGGGTCCCTCTTAAAGCTCTGACTGGCATGGACTGCCCAAGCAATTACTTTAACCACTGCAGGCTTCACAATGGTTATGTCAGAGGCTGTGTGTCTCTTAGCAGTGGCCTGTTTTCCATTCACTAAGATATGATATAACCTCTTGTGGTAGTTTGGTACCCTTGTTGTCTCCATACAACTTACCACTGGCATTCTGTTATTCCCACTTCCTGGCTCCCCCACCTTTTGTTCCCCTCCCTGCCTCCATGGACATCTATATACTACACGGCCCCACTGCTTTCATTTAAAACATTTAACCCTTGATCCTGGCCATGTACCTGAACTAAAGGCTTCCCCTGTTACTGGCAGACTTTGTTGGGGCAGTTAATTCTCAACCACCATGGGTTCTCTTATATCCATGTGCAGTACTGGGTATACCTTTCCTGTGCAGTAATGCCCTGCTTGTTAAGTAGAGATATCCTTTTTTCCCCAGCTCATCTGCAGAGCTGCATTCCCTGTCTGCCAACCAGATTTTCATGCCCTCAGACAAAGTGCTATGGGCTTGTTCCCTCACTAAAAGGTCTGCCAGCCCTTGAAAAGTGTTGACCTGACACCCACTCACCACCTATTAAAATAAGTACTTAACTCGGCAATATAATAACACACACTTCCATCTGCCTTGTGTCTATGCTCACAAAACATTTTTCTGTAAGCTTCAGGTGTTAACTTAAAACATTCCAATAAACCTTTTTAACTGCAGCATGGTTTAAACAATCAGTATTAGACAACTTAGAAACAGCAGCCACAGCTTTACCATTGAGTAAGGGGGTCAGGAACCATACCCAGAGCCCTTGGTCAACATTATACTGTTTACATATCCTTTCAAATATATGAATAAAACTATCAAAATTATCACCTTCTGTAAACTGTAGAAGAAATTTACTGACCTTTATTGCTTCTGGGGTTTAGTTATTCCCTTCCCATTACCTCCATGACCCTGGCAAAGAGTCAGCATCTCCCTCTCATGGTGACACTGCTTCTTTTTTTTATTCTGCCTCCAAATGCTGCGGTCTCTCATTTTCTTTAGCATCCAGATGCCACACTTTCTCACTTTCTTCAGCCTCCAAATGCCACAGTCTCTCTGATGATTCTAGCCTCCAGTTCAAGTCTCTTTAACTCCCAATGGATTTCTAAGTCCTCTGAGGAAAAGCTGAACCATCCTGTTTCTGAGAGCTGTACTTCCACAATACCAGACTGGTTGTCTTCTTGGTTCTTGGTGTGAGCTGCAGCTGTGATTAAAGCTGCAATCATTCCCTCTTTAGTCAGGCTAGCATGCACCAGTCCTTTGGCTTGTCACATCTCAGGTAATTGGTTCCTTGTCAGCTTGTCATAATCTTCTACTGATATCTTTGCCTGCTTTCCCTGACTAAGCTAACAAAAAGTAAATAAATTAAACTATTGTGATATGATACTCTGAATGTCTACTTTTTGGTTGCTTGAGAGTACACATTTTTATTGCCAACTGCTTACAGGCTACAAGAGTTCAATTAACATCCCACCACTGCTCACCAATATGTGATGACCTATTTCACCACCAGTAAACAAGGACACTGAATCCTCACCACTGACACTGGAGAGGGACATACACTTGGAATACAAATGGATACACTCACTATTTCCAGATGCGGACTTCTCTGCATCAAGCACAATTTCCCTTAAGAGCACACAGGGAACACATTCAGTCCAGGGTCTGGCTCTCTCTATCTGTCTCCCTCTAAGTCCCTAATAAGACTCCCTACCAATATAGCTGTATGGTTAGGTCCTCAGTTGAGTATCCAAGCCAAGCCTTCCAGCACCCTCTCTGTAAGCCCAGTGCTTGGTGTCCCTGCTCCAAGTAGCACACACACACACACACACACACACACACACACACACACACACACACACACACACTGTGAGATTTGATTTTTCACACACACACACAAAAACGTGGGAAAGGCTGGCACAGCCTTACCTGCTGTGTTCCTTCTGCCCAAAGTATAAGGCAATTGTCACTGTTGCCAGACACTCCATAATCAGCTGCTGCAAGACCCTTAACAAAGGGTGTCCAATTATACTGTGTAATATTAATACTAATACAAATGGTAGTAGTTGACCAAAACTGCTAGACCTTCTGGAGTGGCCCACACAGTGCCACCAAAGGTTAAATACTTTGTACAAGGACCAGCCACAATAAAGTTTTAAATATATTTAATAATAAATAATTCGAGAGCATGAAAATATATATATATATGATTATATATTTACAGTAAACCACAGAGTTCAAATCACTAAGAATATTGAAAATAACATTGATGGACAAACTCATACAAATAAAGAAAAAAATCTTTAAACTAAGCTTCACTATATTCTTGACTGAACTTAGGAGAATTACTATCCCCTAATAATTTACCTGATAGAGCAAGTCACAATGAAATACATGAGCAGTCTTTCTAGTAAGGTTCCCCAAAATAGGATACTTCATCCTCAATGATTACTCCTTGTAAAATATAATATCCAAAATGGCTTGCAGAATTACCTTATCTAGTCACCTGACTATAGGTTCATCACAGTATCCCCCTTTGAATGTGAGACAGGCATTTAGTACAGGCAGCTACAATACACATCTAAATGTTTATGGCAGTGCCTGGGGCTTCCCCTCTTTTTACTGAACTAATGAACAAAGGCTTCCTCCAGACCAATCGTCCCCATTCCTATTCAGCACTCTGGGGTGCCATTTTAATGGTTTTAATAGCTTATTTACATTTCCCTTATTTTTCTTAAAGAAAGCTAGCTGGTTAACATTTGCTGTCCCAGTGTCTTGTATTAAAACATATACATTTAATTCAGTCACAATAATACATCTACATTTCTTTTCATTCCCACAGGGTGGACTGTTGATACATTTTAAAACAAGCAAACCTCACAAATACATTTTCAGCATAAGCATCTGTACAAATCAGTTTGATATACAAATGATATAGTATTTACAAAATTCCAGCTGGTTGTGTTGGCACAAGTCATACATTCACTGTCCTACTTCTGGCATGGCTGGCAGTACCTCCTATCATCACAGCTAAGTTCTAAAAATGCCTGAAACTCAGAAGTATTAAAATTATGCGATGGATTCACTACAGTCACTCAAGTCCCAAGCACTTGAAAACCAATGTCTCATAGCCAGGGACTTGAGTGCCCTGTAGTTCGGCTAGGCTGTTGCTCATACTTAAACCTGAATATGAGTTCAGGCAAATTAACCTATTGCAGAGTAGTATTTATTAAAATGATACATCCCTTATTCTGACAATTGCATTTGTATTTCTCAAACAGATACATTTGTGGTCTGAATTTAGTATAGATAGCACTGCTGGTGAGATAGTGAGAAAGTGATTGCCACAGTCTTAGAGCAAGTACAGAGAAACTAGAGTCAGCACTATGTAGTTTAGTAGATGGGGTTTGGAGAGTAGAGCTTACTTTACACTGACTTCTGAGGTTGTAGTTTGGGGTTTAACTGATAAGTTTCATTGCAAGTGGAGAAGGGCATCTTGATGGAGTAATCTGAAGAGTTGGGAGCCCAAAAGTAGTTTAGATCTGGCTTGTAGTAAGATCCAGTTTTACTTGCATAAAATAAGACAATAATGTTCAAGGTGACAGACACTCTTGATGAAATGATATATTCTATTAAACACATTCTGTAGCATTGATGCGTTTTTATTAGAGGATGTGGCAAGCAAGCATAAGCCATATTCAGGTTGTGCGAACAAGACACTTTCCCATTGGCTGCCCTAGCCAAGGAGGTACTTGAATTTTAAGTTTACATTTTTGAATATACTCCTGAAAGTTAAGAGGCTGGTCAAGACTGATGTCTAGACATTGGAATGAAGTGATATTGTCAGTAAGGTTGCTGTGCTGGTCCAAAATCTTGAGGGAGATGGGAACTTTGGAAAGCCGTTTCTTAGTACCAAAGAGCATAGCCTTTTGGAGATAAGCCAGTGGTTTCATTCCACAAGGCAGGTTTGTAGCTGGGTGTGGATTACCCATTGTGCTGGGCTGGATCTAAAGATAATCATGTTATCAGCACATAAGAAGAGTTGTAAATGTGGTAGGTGAAGAAGTAGCTCATTTATAAAAATGGAAATGAATATTGCAGCAATATTGATCCCTGTAGTACATCTAAATGAGTGAAGGCAGTAAGTGACAGAGAGGATTCAAACTTCACAGTAAGTAGATTGTTAGCCAGAAAGTCTTTGAACCACTGTAAGGCTGTCTAGGATGTAGGCTAGTAATACTGAGTGGTCCGCCATATCAAGTACTTAGGTCAGGTCAATGAATATGGCACTGGTAAGATATCTTTTATCCATGTGGATGAGTATGTCATTGGTTAGAGTCTGTGCTGTAAATCTATTCCTACCTGCCCAGAAGCCATGTTGTTTTCTGGAAAGCAAATGATATTTTTTTCAGATATGAGGTAATTTGGTTTCAAATTAGTTTTTCTAGTATTTTGTCAAGGGTAGGAAGTATGAAGAGGGGTCAAAAGTGACTGGTGGAGGAGGATTTTTGGATCTTTAGGAACAGGTCTGACAAAGACTGACTTCATACTTCTCAACTGTACAGATTTTCACAGAACGTCCAGATTTTTGCCTCATATTTTTTACCTGTTTCTCATAAAATTGCAGTTTTCAGGCAAATCTGTGGCCAATCACTGAGGATTGAAGTCAGAAAATAATGACAGATATTTGAGATTCAGACTCCATACCCTTCAGGAAATTTATGCTAACGCAAAACCTGTCATTCTATCAATTTTCTAAGTTTGTAAGAGCAATATTTAAAACCTGTCCCTATTTTTGGGGCTTTGTCCAGATTTCTTGCTTTAAGAGGTTGCCAGGTATGACTGACTTCCAGATGTGGATAGGGTGTTAGTTGTGAGGATAAGGTTAAAGATGTTTTGAGATATCACAGTGTAGTCTCTATAGTGATAAAGAAACCAAGGGCGCAAGTTGTTTTATCCAGATGGACAGTCAAGTAGGTTCTAGATAACTGCATGTTGAAAAACTCTTACTTTAGGATGGTAGGGTGAGGAAAACTCCAGTTTTTTTTTTAAACTTGAAGCCATCAGCACTGTTCACTTCATTTGCTCTGTGATGCACAGTGAACTAACACTTCAAATTTAACTGTCCATAAAACACGTTCTGACCCAAAACAATTTGTACATAGGAAACATAAAAAGGAAATGTATGACAAGCGGAATGGCAAACAGATGCCTGAAAAGATTTGATTAGTCAAATTAACAATCAAATCAGAATTTTTTTTATTACTTCATTAAATCTTGAAGTATTGATAATATTTTTTCTTTAATTTCAATATCTTCTGGCACCTCTTTTGGCTTTAAGGGGGTCAACATCTGAGTTATGCAAATTAGGACTTTTGTTAACAGTTTTGGAATCTACAGATTCAATTTCCATATCAGTGCTAGATGAAACATTCATTGAAGATTCATAGATGCATAAAATGAAGCCCTTAGATGTCTGCCTTATGTAAATAAAACCACTACTACCATCGTTAACAGCTATATTCAGCAAAATGTACTCATGTTTTGTTTTTGCCAAAACAATACATCATCCTTGCTATAATCCCCTAAATCCCTTTCTCTGTTTCCTATCCTGCAAAATATTGTCCTAATCCTCTATGCTTTTCTCATACATCTGCTACATCTCCTGATATAAATCATTATTACCAAACATTTATTTTTATTTTATTTTAATTTACATTTGTTTACTGAGAAAGTCTGAATGAGTCGGTGCCCATTTTCAGTGGGGGACCAGGGAGATAAACTCCAGATAACAGAAAATGCTTATACAAAGTTTATGATCATAGGACAAAATACAGGTTTGTATTGCAATATATACAACTGAAATAACTGCTTATAAGACAATACAAGTGAAGAATCAACTGATCATAACAAACTGATTGTAAGACAAGCATGCAAGATTGTTTTGCTATATACAACAAAATAATTGCTTACAATTAGTTGACATTATATTGACTGACAACAACAGTAGCAGAACACAAACAGGACTTCAAACAAATAATTTTTATGGGGGCTTGAGGTGCGCAGCATTAAGCAGACAGAAAGAGGAAAAGATTATGGTAGTATAAACAGCGGGAAGATAAATATGTTATAGTATAATAGCTGATAGTGGAGTTAGCAGTGAAGATACTAAAGGGTATTATAAATAATAGTTTGTTAGGTTTTGTAGAAGGGCAGCAATGGAGATATTTTGGTAAAAAAGCAGATTAAGAGATTTGTTAGTCAAGGCAGCAATGGAGATATTACAGGTTGGTATTAGAGTTGAAGAATGAGAGGCTAGATAGTATAGATGTGAAAATAAGAGTAGCAATATAAGGAAGGAGAGTGGGACAAAACTATAGGAAAATGGAAAGTGATGATAAGTAAATAGATGTATATAATTTCCCTGAAGTAGAACATGACCACAGACACATATCAGATAAAAAGACTTTTAAAGAATATTTGAAAGACTGAATGGAAGGAATTGGCCTAAAAGCTATAGAGATAGTATTTAAGCTTTTGCGACAAATTAGGCAGTCTCCTATATATTTAGATGACTTACAGACGAGTTGATTTAGTCATTGTTTTACAGTGGGCATTTAGGGCAGTATATTTGCAGGGTTGCTTTTAGGGCAGGACAGGAAGTAGGGCAATGAGCAATTTTATATGCAGTGAGCAACTGTGTGCATTTCAAGTAGTGGGGTAGCTCAAGCCAGTTGAACATCTTTAGTACAGTACAGTGATGGGTTTGATGTTCAGCAGCAAATTTGGCAACTTCTTTGTAGCATTGCTCAAGTTTTTGTGGGAGGGAAGTCTAGCAGTTTGTCAGGATGAGAGCACTATAGAGAAGAGAAGGCAGGGGGTATGTATTGGCTAGGAGTGATTCTAACTGTAGGGGTCAGTAAAATATTTTGCTCTATAAAGTAAACCTAGTTTTTTGTGTGTTTTTATGGCATTTTGTACAAAGAAATCAAATTTGAGGTTATTATCAATTACAATACCCAGTAATTTAGTGTGAGTGAACAGCTCAATATTTATGTTATTTAGGGAATGCATTTTAAAGTTTTTTTCTCATGAGATAGAGATCTGAGAAAAAAATAATAATAATTTGGCCTTTTGGGGGTCAAACATGAGTTTAGAGTTTTGCAGCCACTTTTTGATAGCAGTAAATGATTCCTGAGTTGTTTTACATAGGCTGTGGACACTGGTTGTAGGATAAAGATAGTTATATAGAATTGCAGTTGTTTTGCATGATGTGAATTGGTGGAAATAAAATTGTTTATAATGGAAATTATACTCTCTCTCTCTTATAGCACTGTCTAATGAAATACTATCTAAGGCTGGGTTGGGGTTGTACATTATTTCTGGCTGCAGTATTTCTTTAATAGTTGATCATAATCTTTTTGGATATTTTTTTAGTATTCTTTGATAGATATTTTTTGTCAGTGATTATTTCTATTTCTATTTCTATTTTTGTCTGATTGCAAAGTTTTTTGTAGTATTGGGGGTATTGTGGAGTTTTATTTATGTGACAGTTTTTGCAGGCTTTATCTCTAACTTGCATACGTTTTCTGTAGTATTGGTTAACCAGAGCATATCATTTGTTTTTATTCTTTTATTTCTGGAGGGTGTTAATCTGTTTAGGATATTAAGGAAGTTTGAATTAAATTTGTCCAGAGACGAGTTTTTAGTAAATTAGTGACTGAGGAGAGTATGTTATTGAATGTGTGGACTGAAGTTAGTTGAACTACAAATAATTTTAGAAACTTGTTGTTTGGGTAGATTTTGAATATATCTCTTGGTAAAGGAATGGAGATCATAACTGAGAGAGTTTGGCAGAGTCCCTGAAGAGATAAATTAAGCAGGATCAGTTACTGAGATCCAGTCCAGGGAACTCAAGTTTGTGCTATGGTAAGTTGGACTTATATATATATATATATATATATATATATATATATATATATATATATATATATATATATATATATAACTTGGGGCAATTTGATGTAAGACCAAGCTAGTTTATGTTGATGTCCCTCAATATTATTGTTTGTATAGGATGGAAGTTAAGGTCCAGTGTAGAAATTCCTCTAGTGTACTAATATTATCACTTGAGTGGATATACAGGGCAATAGTGCATATTTGCTTGTGTTTGTTTAACTTCAGGTAGGTAATACAGGGTTCAGCTTTATTAAATGGTGGTATGGGAGAATTCTATAGTGTTAGATCACAGTGGTTTGGATATGTTATTTCAATGCCACCACCTTTTCTCTTGGAGTGATCCCCACATATTATACTGTAATCAGGTGGAAGCATCTCAGTATTAGTAATGTTTAGTTTTAGCCAAGTTTTGGTTATAGGTAAGATATCGGGATTTTGAATGGCAATCCATGCCTGGAAGTCTGTGATTTTATTTCTTATGCTTCTGGCATTGATAGTAATGAGAGTTAGTTGAATGGAAGAGAATGGGGATGGTGGGGTTTGATTGATGTGATTTGAAGCACTGGTTTTGTTTGAATAAAGTCTATTTGAACCAGGATTTGGGAGTATATCACCGTCAGCTAAGACTGATTTAAGATGAAACAGAATCTCTAGATTTTTTTTAAGATACTTTACTTGAAGCTGTTATTATGGGCTGATCTGATGAGCTGAGTATAGGTTAATTAATTTTAACTTGGAATAAATGTATGGGGTATCATGGTAAACGCTAGCAACTATAGTGAGGGCATTTATTTATAGGTGAGGTGGGATTGGCTTGCAGAAATTTAGTTGGTGAGGCAATTGCTATAATTATAAGACTATGAACTCAACGAGGAATTAAACCCACAGTTAGGACAGCTGTTTAATCTTAGCCTCACCTCAGGATACGTACCCAAGGAGTGGCGCACGGCGACTGTGGTCCCACTTCATAAGGGCGGTGCCTCCACAGACCCTGGAAATTACCGCCCCATTAGCTTGACAAGCCTTATCTGCAAAGCCATGGAGAGGATCATAATGGAACTCATAAATAAAGACATAGGGAACTTGCAGACTTTGGATCCAACCCAGTTTGGCTTTGTCAAAGGCAGATCCTGCCTCTTAAACTTGGTTGACTTTTTCGAGACAGTCACCAAGGCCATTGATGAGGGAAAGGCAGTCCATACAGCCTACCTAGACCTGGCAAAGGCCTTCGACACAATACCCCACTCAGGTATCATCGAAAAACTCATCAGCTTGAATGTAAACCCATACATCACAAGATGGATTGCAAACTGGCTAAGTGACAGAACCCACAGGGTCAGAGTTGCTGGAGCCATGTCAGACTCAAAGCCTGTCACAAGTGGTGTCCCACAGGGCTCAGTCCTGGGTCCACTCTTGTTCGGCATCTACTTTTCTGAAGTACAAGCAAACACAGGAGGGTTATGGCTGACAAAGTTTGCAGATGACTGCAAACTGGGCGCCATAGTCGAAAACACATCTGACACAGATATCCTCCAGAAGGGCCTCACAGAAACGGATAACTGGAGCCAGAGCCATGGCCTGAAGTTAAACGCCAAAAAATGCATAGTCATACCCTTCGGGAAAAACAAGGTTACCCCTAGCTACCATATAGGTGGCAATCCACTGAGCACAGAAAAAGTCATCAGAGATCTGGGGACCCAGGTTGACAGTAGCCTTTCGTTTGACACTCATGTTGCTAAAGTAGTTAGGAAAACCTTCTATATCACCCACCTGATCATGAAGGGATTCACATCTAGATCAAGGGAGGTCATCGTCCCCCTGTACTCATCAATCATTAGACCTATGATTGAGTACAATGCCCCATTCGGAATGTATCTGACCAGACACCTGCTGCAGCTTGAAAGGCCCCAAAAGTTCCTCACCAAAAGGATAAAGGGTCTCAAAAATATGTCTTATGCTGCCCGACTGAAAGAACTCCAGCTCTATTCAGTCTCATACCGCTTGCTCAGAGGTGACCTGTGCCTGACATATAAGGCCATGTCAAACCCAGATTTGATGAATATGCTTCACCTCAAAAAATCTAGATCCCTCAGAACCACAAGGGTGGGAGACTTAAACCTTGACACGGTTATAAATAGAACGTGCTGGAGGGACAGATTCATCACCCAGAGACTCCCTATGCTGTGGAACAAAATCCCGGTACATGTGAGGCAGAGCACCTCTCTGGCCTTGTTCAAGAGGAATCTTGACCAATGGATGGGAGATTGCAGATATACCCCAGGGATTACTTCAGTGTCACTGCTTGACAGAGGCACAGCAAAATGATAGGCATAGTTTTTATTCAAACTAAAGGGGTGGTGAAAGCCACATAACTATGGGCTAGGCTTATAAATGCCCTTGGGCAGATAGCCTAGTATGAACCTATGAACCTATGAACCTATGAACCTATGATAACAGGTAAGGTAGGAGAGACATTGTAGTAGACACACACACACACAGTTAAACTGGGCAGAAGCATATTGGGATAGTGAAATATTAGTAATAGTAGCTTTACGCAAAGGAAAGAAGGTATAATGGTTAAAGAATATATGAGTATGAAGTATCATAATACAGATGCAAGAAATGTGGGCAATTTAAGATGAAAGAGATGCTTGGTAAGTGGTAGATTAAGAAGAGAAAAATAGCGATTGCCAAGATGGGATAAGAATAGTTAGCTAATCTGAATTAGGTGAATAGTGGTACTTGGAGTTAGTTATTGGTTGGGAATGTTGGGGCGGTGTTACTTTAGTATAAATGTAAAATAGGAGGGCTGGTTGGGAATTGGGGTAGGGTAGTGAAAATAGTGAGCCTGAGCATTACAAGAAGGAACATATCAGGTTGCAACCCCTGCAAATCTATATCACAAAAAACAATCTATAGTAGGCATGACAAGGTAAGTAGAATAATGCTGTATATATTGGTCATGTGCACTGAGCTTTTTTGGAGAGACTAGCTTAACGTTTAACTATAGAGTTTCAATATATCTTGAATCCTTCTCATTTAAGTTATACTATCCTCATACTGCTTCAAATGTAAAGTTTCTTGCATCAAAATTATTGCAAAGTATGTAGATATGCAGATACTATGGTTGATTCGACAGGAATACTTCCATTAGCAGTATTGTTGTTTCTCACTAGGAACACCAGATATAGATATTGTAGAAATTAGATGGGGAATGTTATCAAAATTGTTGCAAAGTATGCAGATACTGTGGCTGGCCTAAGAGGAATATTTTCATTTGCAGTATTGTTGTTTCTTACTATGGATGCCAGATATATATGCCACAGAACTCAGAAGGGGAATATTATGTTGACAGTCCTCCCAACAACCACTGATTAGGAGGGGTTTCCTGTTACCCTGCATTATCCAGTTGACCATACATTTAAGCTGTGACACATTAAGAAACATATCCAGATGTTAACCTCCATAATAATGTCATGACCCACATAAAAATATCACAATCCATCTGAGCTTGTTTAAGAGCAGTTTTAACATTATCACTGAGCTCAGGCAAATGTCCTTCATTATACTATTCCATCAGTTGCAAATCCATTAACTATATCACATTTGTACTGTATGCCTCTTGGACAAAAAGACAGTTATTAATAACAGTACCTGACTCCACATATATACATAGCCCTCATGGATTTGTTGTTTTAAATATCCTTTCAGTGATTGTAGGTGCAATAGTGTTGAATGCAGCTTCATGGTATGCTGTGTTAAAATACAAAACACATTTTGTATGGTCAAATCACTGCTGCTAGTCCCATGCCATTCCTCTGAAGCAAAAGTCTGGTGACTTGTCAGCAATGGGTTACTGCCAACTGACATCATCAATACCAGCTGAAAAAAACAGCAATAAGTGATGGCCATGAAAATGATATTAAAGAAAAGATATTAAATAAAATTCCAGCCAATATCAATTAATCCTTGGTGACCAAAACCAAAAACACAAATTTTACATGATTTAAGGAGCACAAAGCTGACAAAAGGAAACAGAATAATTATTATATCCACAAAAACACAGTCCAACACCAAAAATTCAGGAAACTATATATATATATATATATATATATATATATATATATATATATATATATATATATATATGGGATTGGTACTGATCCCCGAAGGAACTTGCAACCAAAGCAAAACCAGCTGGGCATACATCCGCGAAAGTGCTTTTTACTGAAAAAGCACTTTCGCGGAAGTATGCCTGCAGCTAGAGGAAGTCATGGGGGGAATGACTGTTGCGGAGATCGTACTACGGTGCGGATGAGGGAATATTCCCTTTTCCTTGCTGTAGTGCGATCTCGGAGTGAGAATATTAAAGTAGGGGGATGGGGGGCTCAGCCCCCCCATGCTTGTGCAGGGGGGCTTACTGTTTTTCTTTTGTTTGTTTGTTTTTTAACGTACTTTAACAAAAGTGCTTTTTCGGTGAAAGCACTTTTGTTAAAGTGTGTTTGGTTATTGTGGATTCAGACTATTGTACTTTTGTTCAATAGTCCTAGATCCGTATATATATACATAGATATATATATATATATATATATATATATATATATATATATATATATACACACACACACACACACACACACACACGTGTGTGTATTTTGTTTTCAAATAGTATATGCATTCTCCAGCCTCAGAGCAGACCCACAGTTTTCCCTTCTGGCTTTACCACTGTTGTGAGACAATGGTAGTAGTTCATAGGTTTATATATATATATATATATATATATATATATATATATATATATATATATATATATATATTTATACACTAGGCAATCATTTAGCAGACTATTACATGCCAAGGCAATAGACAGTCAGTAACCCAAAGATGAGATTCAAACCATATACTTTATGTATGAGAGGTAAACACATTAATCATTACAACAACACCCACCCCATTATACCTACCCAACAACTTTTTATACAAGTAAATAATCACACGACAGGAAGCCACCAGGAATAAAGATAAAGATAAAATAAAGCAAAAAAATTAAATAGAAACCTTAAAACTTTAAAAATAAATTCCAAACCAATAACTGCAAGCCAAAACATTTTATGAAAGGAACTAAAATGTAAGGTTATTAAAATATATGCATACCATCTTTATAGTTCATTGAATAATAAATTGTGTCCTATATTATACAGTTAAACTAAAAACATAATTAGTTATGTAGTATATAATACCTAATTAATTTGGAATTATGAAGAAATAAATTAATTATATATGAGGGACAAAATATGTATCACAGTGGTACACCAAGTCCCTAAAAAGGAAAATAATTAATATTATGAGTAATTTATAATTCCTCATTTTATACAGGTTTAAATAATGTTTCCAAAGAAATAGTTCATCACTTTTCTTCAACTGCCCCTATTTTGTAGGGACATTCCCCTGATGTTTCTCCAAGTTTTGTTGCATTCCTCCAAAAACTTGAAATCATTTGAGAATTTCTAAGATAACAGTGTCAGCATTTAAAATGTGCCCCTAATTTGAGGACTTTTCCTTAGTTATTTTTTACTCTGTTCCAAATTCTATTGGTAAAAGTTGGGAGCACTGTCAGCAATATAAATGCAGCAGCCAATAACGTCTTTATTAAGGTGTCTCACTGCAACATAATTCTGAAAGTTTTATAATCCCCTTTAACTTACTGGAAATGTCCTTTATCCACACACACAAAATAGTGTTGTAGAGCAATGTTATTCATAAATTAAATGGCCTTATTAAGAGAACAAAAATACAAAATGGTATTGAAAAGACTATATACTGTTTAACATGCATAAAGGTGCATTAGGTGACAGAGGTAAGAATTCATACCCTGGCAGTCTGCTGAGTGACAGAAGTGGTCCTAAAGATAAATACAAAGTAATTTTTTCTCCTCCTACCATTGTCTTTTTATACCATGCCATTTGTCTGTCCTCTTGTGAACTCTGTATACATATGATTACCATGCAATGCAATTTTGTAAATGGCTGATTCTGTGAGTATACGAGGCAAAATGCTGCAGTTTGTCAGTTTAGTAGTATTTTCTGTGCATTCATCCTGTATAAATCTGATTATCCCTGCCTGTATGTTATCTAATGCCCTCCATTTGTATTGTTTGCCTTTATTTTGACCTCCTTTGCTACTGCTTAATTTATCTTTGACATACAATCAGTATTTACATTATATCCTGAAATGCATCCTGTAGATCATTTGGGAATATATTTTGAAAGGTACCTTGCATGTTGTGTTGTATCCTGTCTTTGAAGTGTAATCTTTGCTTGTTTATAGTTTACTTAGTATTCAGGCTTTTCTCCTCAGGGCTGAAAATCAGCTTTGTCCAGTTAGAGCCTACCCAGTTAGCAAACCGACTGATGAATAAATAAACCAGCACAGGACTTAGAAACAATATCCGAACTGTAAGTTTTTCTAAAAGACTCAACTGTGCAAGCAGTCAGAAACTCCAGATCAGATACTCTTCTGCCAACAGCATGCTATACAAATTAGGTCAGTCATCTGGTGGAATAAATTTTAACTGGGATACAAATCTTTCAGCACTGCACTTACTGAAGAAAACAATACAAATGAAAGGTGATTTGGAAAACCACAGTTTAGGAGCATAAACTACACTTATTCCCACAAAAAAAGGATCAAACTAAACTTTTGAACTTTTTTTTCCATCCTGATTTGAAGTATTTGATGTTTGACAGCCCTGCAGCTACTTCCTCTGGGCTGGTATGTATCCAAAAATAAATATTAAGTTGACTGAGGCTAAATTTAAATTTACACCAAAATATACTAAGAAGGATTGAATTTATACTTAAAGTTATTGTACCAGTCAAGAAAAGTTAAAAGAGTCTTCACATCAGGAAGCTTTTATCTCAGAAATACTGTGATCAGAATTTAAAAAAAATGCAGAAGACAACACATTTCAAAAGATGAGTCATATATCATAAGACACATAAAGCTCAGCAGAAAGCAGGTTGAGTTTCTAATAAACAAAATGTATGTACATGGTACAAGACAAAATGTAACTGGAATACTGTAATATTCTTGGAGCTTCAAGTAAAAACTAAATGTAGTTAGAGTAGAAGTTTTGTATAAAACAGTACAGTGTATAACATAATCATAACATGCATGTCAGTAGAACAGACACATAACCCAGGTCATTTATTCATATAGCTCTTTTGCAAGAAGATGCAGGAAGCATAATGGGTAGGGAAGACTTAGGGTGGTATTCATAGTCACTTGTGCGACTGCAATGAGGTATTCCTGTGCTTACAAATGAACGTAGCAAAGGTGCAATTGAGATTCGTAAAGACTATTTATGCTAATGTGCAATGCCTGAAAAATAATGAGATGCAAATGAGAAATGTTGTAAAGTACATTATGCTAATGAGGTAGTTTTGCGATTCATAGTTCGACATCCCTGCAGTGCACACATCTATTGTAAAAGCAATGCTTCGCTTTTGATATTGGAGTTGCAATCTGCAATCTTGTTTGTCCCAGTGTGCACAAGCACTTCCCTTACATAAAAATTAATTATTTCCACCAGCAACCCCTTCATTAGTTTGCACTAAGTATGCACAAGGACTAAAATGACACAATGAATTATTTTGCCTAGCAATCACTTCAGCAGTCTGACCATATATGCACAAGCACTTCCCAGACACACAAATGAATTATTTACCCCAGCAATCCCGTTGTTACTTTGCATTAAGTATGCACAAGCAGTAAAATGACACAATAAATTATTTTTCCCAATGATCACTTCAGCAGTTTCACCACATATGCACAAGTACTTCCCTGGCACACAAATTATTTTCCATATGACTCCTTCAGTAGCATTTCCTAGTTTGCATAAGCACTAAAATGAACCATTTACCCAAGCAACCTCTTCAGTAGCATGCCTCAGTAAGCACAAGCACCAAAATGAAGAATCCCCCCCCCCAAAAAACCTTCAATAATATGTCCAAGTATGCAAAAGCACTGAACTGAAACATTCACCTAAGTGACCCCTTCAGCAATATGTCCAGGTATGCACAAGTATCAAAATGAAACATTATCCCAAGTGACTCCTCCAGTAAAAATGCCAGGTGTGCACAAGCACCAAAATGAAATATTTACGCAAGCGATTCCTCCAGTAAAAATGTCCAGGTATGCAGAAGCACCAATTCAGCTCCCCTTGCATCTCCATAATCTGACTGAAACCTGCTGCTTTCTAATGTAATTTCAGTACTATTTACACACTTTGTATGCAAATGAGTTCATTATAGAGTCATGTCTATGAATCAGACTCATGCATATATGTGCAAATCCCCTTAACAGCATGGTAGCTGTCCCCTATTGCTTATGCATTAATCTCATTAAACATTTCTGATGGGGTGCATGTTGAAAAAAAGTCCTCAGCACTTCTGCAGTCATTCTGACAGCCCAGGATTTGCATAACCTCACAGTGCTACTCTTCATGGATCACTGCTATGAAAATGTAAATCCCCATACTATGAATACTGCCCTTACTGTTCAGCACATGAGAAGACACAAGGCATGTCTCCTCTAGCCTTGGAACATTATTAACATAAAAAAAACATATGGGGGATAAAGCTGCAATTATATTTTGAAAGCTACTTGCATTTTGTTAGAAGATAAAAGGTACGTTAAATTCCACAGTTATACAATGAGTTCATATGTTTGCAATGTAAATCAATTTTACGATGCTTAACATTATTTAGAGCTTCCTGATATACAGATGTTTATATAAAATATCAGTGGCACCAAACTTGTCATCTTCATGACAGATATCCATGTAAAACCTTAATTGTCTTCAGACTATATGTATCTTATTAACTGTGGTCAGAGAACCAGTATGGCAGATAAATACTACCACCAACTGCAGGAGAAAAGGCATTGGCCAGAAAACTATACTAGCAATGAAAATAAAGTTGTAAAAGTACAAGAATTTTATACAGTACGTGAAAAAAGCTCAACACTCTCTCTCACACACACACACACACACACACACACACACACACACACACACACACACACACACACACACACACACACACACACACACACACACATTATTGGACTGTTGGACTGGTGCACTGGTCTGAAGAACAACAGGAACTAAATACAATTTTAAAGAATAACAGAAAACAATAAGACAATATTAGAAAAACATATGAACAAACTTGCAAGAAATCAGCATACTGAACTAAATAAATAAGATTCACAGGTTAGTACTAGGTTAAGTGCCCTTGTAAGCCTAGTCAATTATCCCTTGTGAGACTCAAACACTGCAGCTTGTGTTTGTAAGGCAAACACCTTAACTATTAGGCCACCCTCCCAACCCTTGCAGTCAAACAAAAATAGAAGAGACATAATGGGCAAAAGAAAAGTATCACAGTAATGTTAATGAAAAGAATTCAAAACAAGTATGACCATGACTTCAGTGATTTCAATTCCATATAGTGGGGTTTATCAGTATTTTAGTGACTAAATATTTGTTTTGATCAGACACATCGTAAATGCAACTAGCACTTTTTAGCCAAGCTTCCCCAAGTGCTTAGCATGTTTTTTTTTTAGCAATGAAGGCAGAATGTGTATTTTGGTTATAGCACTCTATCCACCCATCCACAACCCCTTTTTCCCATTTTCGCACATGGGATCGAGGTATCATTTCCACAACAACCATCTAGGGCCAAGGTTTACACTACCAGTTGGATAGCCCTGCTGCGATAGTTCTTCCACACCACACACTCACATCTATGGCCAAGTTAGAGTGTCCAGTTCACCTACTGCATGGCTTTGGAATGTACTAGCAAACAGGAGCACCAAGAGAAAACCCACATAAACATGCAGACTCTGCACAGAAGGCACCCTAGCCAAGAATCAAACCGTGGAACCTGTTGTTGTGAGATGACAACACTATCCACTGCGCCACTGTGCTACAGCACTCTTAAGAGAGAGATTACTCAAACTAGCATGAAAAAGGATATATGACAACTTACTGAATAGTGATATACCGAAAGATATAATACTGAATGCAAAATTCTAAAATGTCAACATGTTGAAACTTCACAATGTTGAAATCTCAAAACACCTACTAAAAGCAGATATGTACTATACACATACACTGTGCCAGTTCACAGCCAGTCAACAAACATTATTAGTTCTTTGTCAGTGAAACTTGTAAATAAGCACTAACATGGGTCTGGGTGGGGGGGGTTGCTCTGTATACATGTAGTGAAGTGTTTTGATTTGAACATTTTTGCATTTTGACATTTCAACATTGTACATTCAGTATTATAACTTTTAGTATACTGCTAAGCTCACAAGGACCCCAGTACATAGCAAAAATTAGGGTAACAATCACACAAAGGAGCTGAGATTCATAAACAAAGTTACATAAAGTTATACACGTTTACATGCTCTTTGGGGGAAATAATTGAGCAAAAAAGGACAGCGGTAATGAGCACTGGAGAATGTAAATAAGGGTATCATCAAGCTGTCCATCAGTCTAGAACATTATAAAAGCTTGTACCACTTTCTCAATTAACATGTTGGAAGGTGGAATATTGTATAACAATGTGCTTGTAAAAAAAGTGTAAGTGGATTAAACAACATAAGTGGTATATAATCTTGCAGTGCTGAGCAGAAAAGATGCAGTGAGTGCAGAGATTGCTTGTTGAACCAGGCAGCATCAACTGAAGCATTTCTGAGCCAGACTGGGCCAGCCTATGCTGACTTATCAAGGGATCCCTGACCAGTACATGGCAATTAGGGCAAGGATGGAACCATCTGTAACACGTGTGATGCGAACCTCATACCATATGGTCTGTGAGTCTGGCCTGTCCCATTGATAATCTTAAAAGTTGCTGCACTCCACATCTTCATATCTCAGTTTTCTCTGTCATGAATAGCAGATGCAGCCTTCACCTACTAATCCAAACACAATATCTTTTGTAGTTATAGAGTTAACAGATAAAAGTGATGCATGCATTTATTAAGTGCTGGGGGGCAAAAACTTGTGAGAGGTGAGGATTTTTAATGCCAGGTGGGTTGGGGGAAACAACAAGAAACTGTGAGCACAAAATGGAATTCTCTGGCTACACCCCTGTCTTTGCATCTTTGCAGACATGAGGTGGCCATAGGCCAGTCTATGCTCATGATTGTTCACTTAAATTACTGGTTTAAATAATAAAATAAAGATGCAAAAGCCAGTGGATAACAACTACAGACATATTAATACTGTCTCTGAAAGTCATACGGCAAGCTTGTAAGCCTGTTAAGAACAGGACGTTGTCCAGCATAAGGACAGTTACAAGCAGACCTGCACTAAGCATCACTGAACTATTGATTCATACTGAGGTCTCTACACCCACATGCAGCTTGTATTAAAGGGCTGGCTTACCTAATACAACAAAGGTGCAAACAGCCAGTGGACAGCTGTTGCTAGAAAAACACAAATGGAATTTTCTGTCATACAACAAGATTGTGAGCCTACTTGTTGACTTAACACTTTGTCTAGAATAACAGTCTCACAGACAGGTCTACTCTAAACATAATTAAACTCCTGACTCACAATAAAATCTCCACAAGCTGTGTTATACCCAAAACTACCTCTATTCTTGCTAATATATAGAGGTAGTTTTGGGTATAACACAGCTTGTGGAGATTTTATTGTGAGTCAGGAGTTTAAACCCCCATTACTGGCAGCTGGTAGCATTTAACATCTAGATGTAAAAATACTCATACAAGGGCTTTTACTCAGATCTTTGGCAGATGCTAGAAGGCATAATACAATTGCATTACTTCATGCTTCCAAAGTAGCAATTAGTTCACCCCATAGATAATACAGAAAGCTTCCTAGTACAGACTTTGCATCTCTATCTGCATTGAAACCTGAGAGATAGCTTCTTTTATGGCTTAGTCTATAAAATAATTTAATTTCGGTTTGCTGAACTTAGGCTAACCTCCTGTATTCCAGTTTCCACTATTAAAATATATACATTTTAACAGTTACAATACTGCATGTACATTTCTGTTCTCTTCCAGTAGGGCACACTGTGGATGCATTTTAAACACAGCACTTTACAACTACCTTTTCAACACAAACTTCTGTACAAAACAGTTTGATATACACATGACATACAGTTCTAATACATTTTTAACATAAGCATCTTGTATATGTTAGTTTGATATTCACAAATGACATATTATTATTTACAAAATTTCAGCTAGCTGTGCTGGCAGTACCTCCTTTTGTCACAGGATTAAAAAGCTCTATGTAGATAATTCCAAGCAAACGTTTTCAAGTTAAGGCAGATTGTTTTTTTTTTTGTGATTTAAATCTTAGATTACTATCTCTCTCAGTTATGTTAGAGTTGTTAGACTGAAATATATAAAACAAATAAGACTCTATTTTATTTTTATATTGTTTAATGACATTGCATAGTTTAGATGCATAATATTTGCCAATACCTATTTTTGAAATTAAATTATTTATTTACTAACCAGATGTGTGGGTTGGTACATCACCCATTTCAGCTGTTACCCAGGCTGAATGGCAAGCATCATAAAAGTTAACAAAGCTACAAACAGAACAAGAAACAAAAACAGAAGAAATAGTCAAAAGCATGTACAGAGGGTCATACCTCTCAACTGTACAGATTTTAGAGGCTCATAGCTGTGTACTAGGCTAATGGCCCTGGAGCCATTGCAAGCCTAGCCCATAGGATTACCCTGGCATTGTGCCACCCAACCTTAGTTCCCAGTGCCTCTGTCAAGTAAAGCCACTGGAGTGATCCCTGGGGTGAATTTTCTATTTGCCATCCACTCATCAAGATTTCTCTTGAAGAGGGCCAGTGAGGTGCTCCGCTTTACATGTATGGGAAGTCTGTTCCATAGCACGGGCAGTCTCTGGGTTATGAACCTGCCCCTCCAGCATGTTCTGTTGATTGTAGTAATGAGGCTGAAGTCTCTGGAGGATGTGGTGCGGAAGGATTGGGATTTCTTTAGATGTAGCATTTCTAACAGAGCTGGCTCAGACATGGCTTTGTAAGTCAAGCAGAGATCGCCTCTAAGTAGGCGGTAAGAGACAGACAATAGTTGGAGTTTTTTTTTAGTCTGTCCATATAGGACAAATGTTTAAGGCCTAGGATCCTCTTTGTGAGGTACTTTTGTGGCATTTCCAGTTGTTGCAGGTGTTTAGTGAGGTACATGCCAAATAGGGCATTGCACTCGATAATGAGGGAAGACTAAAGGGAGAAAATGACCTCTTTCTTCCTGGATGCAAAACCCTTAGTAATGAGATGTGCCACATAGAAGGACTTTCTGACCACAGTGGCAATGTGGTGGTCAAAAGAGAGGTTGCTGTCAACCTGTGTTCCCAGATCTCTTATAATGCCTTCTGTGTTCAGTGTACTACCATTGATGTGGTAATTCATGGGAACTGGGTTTTTCCCAAAGGGGATGACAACACATTTTTTGGCATTGAGCTTAAGGCCATGGTTCTGACACCAGTCGTTGGCCTCAGTGAGGCCTTTCTGTAGGATGTCAACATCACTTGGGGAGTTAATAACAGCTCCCAACTTGCAATTGTCTGCAAATTTTGTCAGCCAGAGTACCTTTGTGTTGGCCTGGACTTCAGAGAAGTAGATATCAAACAGGAGAGGACCTAGGACCGAACCCTGTGGGACTCCACTCATGACTGGTCGGCAGTCTGACTTGGAGTCAGCTATTGAATGTCCAGATTTTTGCCTCATATTTTTGATCTGTTTTTCATAAACTTGTGGTTTTCTGGCAAATTAGATGCAAATCATTAAAAACTAAAGTTAGAAAATAATGACAGACATTTGAGCTTCAAACTTCATACCCTTCAAAAAGATCATGCTAATACAAAACCAATTCTATCAACTTTCTAAGTTTGTAAGAACAATATTTAAAAATCATCCCTATTTTTGGGCCTCTGCCCCACTTTTATTTATGGCTTTGTCCAGATTTCTTGCTCTAAGAGGTTGAGAGGTATGACAAAGGCAGCTATAAAGAAATGTAATGTGGTATATATAAAGTTAAAAAAGCACATATTTGAGCTACCTTATTGAAGAATATAAATTATTTACAACAGTTTCACAACATATACAAAGCTCTTAGAAGTAATCAACTACAGAACTAGTAATGAACTGACTCCTACAGAACTACTACAAGAAGGTAGACAAATAATAATGGATCCAAAATTAACCGGTAGTTGTAAAGCAAGTGCATTAGCATTCTTTACTCAAGCATTCAGTCAACTTTTTTGAACACAACAAGGTTAGCTTGGAATGAAATGTTTTAGATAACTTGTTCCAAAAGACAGGGACAAGTTTTATATATTAGCTGGAAAACAGGGAACCTTATAGAGAGAGATTATCAGTTGGGGGCATCATATGAAAGTTAAGGGCGGTAACTATCTGAAATGTTGGGACCCACTAGAAGTGGTCTCAAAATACTTAGACTGAATGGCTGAAAAAGTGGACTTACATATACCAAGTCCAAGACAGTCATTTCTCTGGATATTCTCTTTTCTCTGAGGTATAGCAATCACAGAGTTGGTATATATATATATATTGAGGAATGCAGGAGGTTTGGTCCCTGCAAAAAAAAAAAAAGTTTAAAGGAGAAAAGTGATTTTTGGGGTTTGCTTTTCTCCTGCAGCTTTGGTCTTCTTTTTTAGCTGGTTAGCACTTGATATTTGGAGTGCCAACATTTTAATAGGGAGCCAGTTAGGGTATTAGACAGACAGGCAGCCTGTTCAGAAACAGTTTAAAATGCCTCACATTATAGTTTAAGATGTGCTATTATCATCTGACTAGCGAGTAATTCTTCCTGTCGTGCCTAAAAGCATATCAGGGAGATGCTAGTGGGTCACAATTAGCAGGAAGGATGAGAGGGATGAGGGGGCACAGGCTACAGATTATACAGACCAACCACTCCCAGTATCTATGAAAACACTTTTTTACAGAGATGGTTGTAGTTCTTGGAATGATTGCCAGATGTGCAGTGGAAAAGGAAAACATTGAGGAGGGTATAAGCCAGGAGAAAAAGGGTTGAAAGGAATGGGAGAACAACAATGGAGGTAGACTTTTTCATACATCTAAATGACAGACAAGACAGGCTAAATGTTGTTTTGTAACACCAAATAAATGCAATAGCAACAGCAAGTAATGTAATGTAATTTCCACATAAGAACACTCTTCTTCTGATGGAATGTTCCATCATATAAGAACTATTTCATTTAATTTCCATTTATTTATCACAAGCTGCCATTCACAAGGACTGCCTTTCCCTGAATGCATATGCTCAGTAGTACCCTTCACTGTGGGAAGCGTATTACAGAGACTGGCAGTTCACTGTTAAGCTGGACATCAGAGTAAAAGGAATGCCAGTAAGAACTGATGCCACAGAAAGTTAGGAAGAAGACAGCACTACTACCATAAGACCTGTTCATCAGCTGATTTGGACAGGACCTGTTAGCTGGTTGATACTGTAACAGACAGGAGCTAGGGTTTCTAACTCCTGTAATACTAACATCAATATCTGAATATACAACAGAACCAGCAATATGGATTTTGACTCCCACCACTCATAACCATTAACAGACAAAGGACAGTTGGCCTTGAAGATATAATGTAAATGTGGACTGCTGTCTGGGATAATAGCCAACTCAAGCAATACCTACATATGATCAACTTTACTCAGCTATAAATTAATATTATAATCAGTGCCTCCACAGGATTTCACCCAGTGCAGACCAAGTCTAGTGCATTTCAGTGCAACCCTATCAATGGTAATTGTAGCATGACCAGAACTATTTTGCACATATATGCACGCAAGTAGTATTCTTAGAAAGAAGGTGATAAATGGAATTCCTCTAACACAAACACAGCTAATTTATATGAGGTTTTAACATATTAATCTTAAAACCAAATGGCCTACAACATCATGTATATTTTAAAAACCATAATGTTTTAACACATTGGTGAATCACGATTAGGAAGAACGCTTCGTAGCAATGATTGTGATTATTTATGGTTTTGTTTTAAAACGCGTTACTTCAGGCAGGATATATTGATGCAACATCCGTAGCTTGATGAATCAGTTGATTAAACAATTAACTACCAATTAAGATTATATTTCCCGCCATTTGTAGTATAAATAAGGGAGAGTTTGGTATGTATTTTGTATCTGAAGAAGCGTAGGTTATCCTACGCGAAAGCGCTTATACTTGTTCGTCCATGGAATAAAATCTTTTCATTTTATCACGGAGACTTTGCAGTGGATTATTTGAATGTTCAGTTTTGGCTCTTTGAACTTTGGGATCGTGGTTAGACCACCGTTTGTTGTTACAATAAAATAAAGATGCAAAAAGCCAGAGGATAATGACTACAGACATATTAATACTGTCTCTGAAAGTCATACGGCAAGCTTGTAAGCCTATTAAGAACAGGACGTTGTCCAGCATAAGGACAGTTACAAGCAGACCTGCACTAAGCATCACTGAACTATTGATTCATACTGAGGTCTCTACACCCACATGCAGCTTGTATTAAAGGGCAGGCTTACCTAATATAACAAAGGTGCAAACAGCCAGTGGACAGCTGTTGCTAGAAAAACACAAATGGAATTTTCTGTCATACAACAAGATTGTGAGCCTACTTGTTGACTTACTTTGTCTAGAATAACAGTCTCACAGACAGGTCTACTCCAAACATAATTAAACTCCTGACTCACAATAAAATCTCCACAAGCTGTGTTATACCCAAAACTACCTCTATTCTTGCTATTTCACATTGTTTAGAAAGGAATCCCTAGTACAATGTCTAGTTGGTTCTTTCACTTCAGTCCCTTCCCTGTTATTTTTTTTTACATTTTATTAAAGTTTTGCAAAATATAAACAAATTCAACACAACAAATAAAATGTTACATATCTATACATAGAATGTGCTGTTAATTAGAAAACAAAATCTGAATTTATTACAAGATAATAGTGTTATAAATCATATAAGATTATATTAAATCAGTTTATATTTCTCTTATAAGATAGCTTTGTTTAGTATTTATTATCAGTTGAGTTTTTATCAGTTTTCATTTTGATTATACTAATTACTATTTAACAGACACCAGTCATAATATTTAGAAATTCCACGAAAGGGGTAGTAATAAGTTTTGCCCAATTTTTCATAATTGCTTTTCTTGCTATTGATAAGAGACACCATAAAATGGAAAATAGGGAAGTTGGAACAAATTAAGGTACAGAGACATTAAACAAAAATTACTTGTTTAGATAAACAAAATATGTGGCAGTAACATTTGTAAAAATACTTTTATTCCACAATTCTTTAAAAAATTCCATTTGCAAAATATTTGCTGCCAACCACTTTATTTACTGGTTTGCAACTCTAGAAGCTGTTTATTTTTCTTTTCCAAATATTTATTTTACATTGCAAGGGGTTTGTGATGACCCACCACAGCCAGCCAGTAATCAAGAAGAATCAATCCTCACCATTGGCACCTGCGAGGGGACGTTCACTGGAAGGATAACAGGTTCACACACAGTATTTTCAGACACAGTTCTCTTCATCAAGTGCAATTTTCCTTAAAAGCACATAGAGACCACAATCAGTCCAGGGCTGATTCTCCCTCTTCCTCCAGATCCTCAATAAGACTCTCCACTAGCACAGCTATAGAGTTGAGATCTCAGCTGAGTGACCAAGCCAAGACCTCCAGCATGCTCTCTGTCCAACCAGTACTTCATGTCCCTGCCCAAGTAGCTGACACACACACTCTTTGAGGTTTGATGTACACACACACACACACACACACACACACACACACACACACACACACACACACACACACGCATGCACACACACACACACACACACACACACACACACACACACACACACACACACACACACACACACACACACACACACACGCACACACACACACACACATGCACACACACACACCCGGGAAAGGTTGGCACAGGTTTACTAGCTATGCCCTCTTTTTCCTAGACTATAAGGTAGTTACCACTCCACCAGTCACTCCTTATCAACTACTTTAGGGCCCTTAACAAAGGGGGTCCAATCTTACTGTATAATATTAATATTAATACAAATGGTAGTTTGACCAAGAGCAAGGCTATTACAGTGGCCCACACAGTGTTACCAAATAAATATGCAAGTACTCTGAAAACGTAAATATCTCTACACAGATCAACCACAATGAAAGGTTTAAATATATTTAATAATAAAAGAACAAGACAATACTAAATATATATTCACAGTGACATCAGAGTTCAAAACCACAGAAAATATTTAAAACAACATTGTAGTACAGGCTCACACAAATAAAGAAAAACAAAATCTAAACTAAGATTCACTATATTCCTGACTGTATCCAAGAGAGTTACAATACCCTAGAAACTTACTTATAGAGCAAGGCAGATAATATGGTGAATGGGTCTTCTTGTTGTCAGGTGCAAGCCAGATTGCAGAATGCCCTGTCTCAATAAGAGACTTCTCAAAAATAACATCTAAAATATTACTGCTGGGATAGCTTGCAGAATGATATCATTTCTGGTCATCTGACTTCTAGTTCCCAGGACAAAACCCCCATTACTGGCAGCTGGTAGCATTTAACATCTAGATGTAAAAATACTCATACAAGGGCTTTTACTCAGATCTTTGGCAGATGCTAGAAGGCATAATACAATTGCATTACTTCATGCTTCCAAAGTAGCAATTAGTTCACCCCATAGATAATACAGAAAGCTTCCTAGTACAGACTTTGCATCTCTACCTGCATTGAAACCTGAGAGATAGCTTCTTTTATGGCTTAGTCTATAAAATAATTTAATTTCGGTTTGCTGAACTTAGGCTAACCTCCTGTATTCCAGTTTCCACTATTAAAATATATACATTTTAACAGTTACAATACTGCATGTACATTTTTGTTCTCTTCCAGTAGGGCACACTATGGATGCATTTTAAATACAGCACTTTACAACTACCTTTTCAACACAAACTTCTGTACAAAACAGTTTGATATACACATGACATACAGTTCTAATACATTTGTAACATAAGCATCTTGTATATGTTAGTTTGATATTCACAAATGACATATTATTATTTACAAAATTTCAGCTAGCTGTGCTGGCAGTACCTCCTTTTGTCACAGGATTAAAAAGCTCTATGTAGATAATTCCAAGCAAACGTTTTCAAGTTAAGGCAGATTGTTTTTTTTGTGATTTAAATCTTAGATTACTATCTCTCTCAGTTATGTTAGCGTTGTTAGACTGAAATATATAAAACCAATAAGACTCTATTTTATTTTTATATTGTTTAATGACATTGCATAGTTTAGATGCATAATATTTGCCAATACCTATTTTTGAAATTAAATTATTTATTTATTAACCAGATGTGTGGGCTGGTACATCACCCATTTCAGCTGTTACCCAGGCAGAATGGCAAGCATCATAAAAGTTAACAAAGCTACAAACAGAACAAGAAACATAAACAGAAGAAATAGTCAAAAGCATGTACAGAGGGTCATACCTCTCAACTGTACAGATTTTAGAGGCTCATAGCTGTGTACTAGGCTAATGGCCCTGGAGCCATTGCAAGCCTAGCCCATAGGATTACCCTGGCATTGTGCCACCCAACCTTAGTTCCCAGTGCCTCTGTCAAGTAAAGCCACTGGAGTAATCCCTGGGGTGAATTTTCTATTTGCCATCCACTCATCAAGATTTCTCTTGAAGAGGGCCAGTGAGGTGCTCTGCTTTACATGTATGGGAAGTCTATTCCATAGCACGGGCAGTCTCTGGGTTATGAACCTGTCCCTCCAGCATGTTCTGTTGATTGTAGTAATGAGGTTGAAGTCTCTGGAGGATGTGGTGTGGAAGGATTGGGATTTCTTTAGATGTAGCATTTCTAACAGAGCTGTCTCAGACATGGCTTTGTAAGTCAAGCAGAGATCGCCTCTAAGTACGCGGTATGAGACAGACAATAGTTGGAGTTTTTTCTAGTCTGTCCATATAGGACAAATGTTTAAGGCCTAGGATCCTCTTTGTGAGGTACTTTTGTGGCATTTCCAGTTGTTGCAGGTGTTTAGTGAGGTACATGCCAAATAGGGCATTGCACTCAATGATTGGCCTAATGAGGGAAGACTAAAGGGAGAAAATGACCTCTTTCTTCCTGGATGCAAAACCCTTAGTAATGAGATGTGCCACATAGAAGGACTTTCTGACCACAGTGGCAATGTGGTGGTCAAAAGAGAGGTTGCTGTCAACCTGTGTTCCCAGATCTCTTATAATGCCTTCTGTGTTCAGTGTACTACCATTGATGTGGTAATTCAATGGAACTGGGTTTTTCCCAAAGGGGATGACAACACATTTTTTGGCATTGAGCTTAAGGCCATGGTTCTGACACCAGTCATTGGCCTTAGTGAGGCCTTTCTGTAGGATGTCAACATCACTTGGGGAGTTAATAACAGCTCCCAACTTGCAATTGTCTGCAAATTTTGTCAGCCAGAGTACCTTTGTGTTGGCCTGGACTTCAGAGAAGTAGATACCAAACAGGAGAGGACCTAGGACCGAACCCTGTGGGACTCCACTCATGACTGGTCGGCAGTCTGACTTGGAGTCAGCTATTGAATGTCCAGATTTTTGCCTCATATTTTTGATCTGTTTTTCATAAACTTGTGGTTTTCTGGCAAATTAGATGCAAATCATTAAAAACTAAAGTTAGAAAATAATGGCAGACATTTGAGCTTCAAACTTCATACCCTTCAAAAAGATCATGCTAATACAAAACCAATTCTATCAACTTTCTAAGTTTGTAAGAACAATATTTAAAAATCATCCCTATTTTTGGGCCTCTACCCCAGTTTTATTTTTGGCTTTGTCCAGATTTCTTGCTCTAAGAGGTTGAGAGGTATGACAAAGGCAGCTATAAAGAAATGTAATGTGGTATATATAAAGTTAAAAAAGCACATATTTGAGCTGCCTTATTGAAGAATAAACATTATTTACAACAGTTTCACAACATATACAAAGCTCTTAGAAGTAATCAACTACAGAACTAGTAATGAAATGGCTCCTACAGAACTACTACAAGAAGGTAGACAAATAATAATGGATCCAAAATTAACCGGTAGTTGTAAAGCAAGTGCATTGGCATTCTTTACTCAAGCATTCAGTCAACTTTTTTGAACACAACAAGGTTAGCTTGGAATGAAATGTTTTAGATAACTTGTTCCAAAAGACAGGGACAAGTTTTATATATTAGCGGGAAAACAGGGAACCTTATAGAGAGAGATTATCAGTTGGGGGCATCATATGAAAGTTAAGGGTGGTAACTATCTGAAATGTTGGGACCCACTAGAAGTGGTCCCAAAATACTTAGACTGAATGGCTGAAAAAGTGGACTTACATATACCAAGTCCAAGACAGTCATTTCTCTGGATATTCTCTTTTCTCTGAGGTATAGTAATCACAGAGTTGGTATATATATATTTTGGGGAATGCAGGAGGTTTGGTCCCTGCAAAAAAAAAAAAAGTTTAAAGGAGAAAAGTGGTTTTTGGGGTTTGCTTTTCTCCTGCAGCTTTGGTCTTCTTTTTTAGCTGGTTAGCACTTCATATTTGGAGTGCCAACATTTTAATAGGAAGCCAGTTAGGGTATTAGACAGACAGGCAGCCTGTTCAGAAACAGTTTAAAATGCCTCACATTATAGTTTAAGATGTGCTATTATCATCTGACTAGCAAGTAATTCTTCCTGTCATGCCTAAAAGCATATCAGGGAGATGCTAGTGGGTCACAATTAGCAGGAAGGATGAGGGGGCACAGGCTGCAGATTATACAGACCAACCACTCCCAGTATCTATGAAAACACTTTTTTACAGAGATGGTTGTAGTTCTTGGAATGATTGCCAGATCTGCAGTGGAAAAGGAAAACATTGAGGAGGGTATAAGCCAGGAGAAAAAGGGTTGAAAGGAATGGGAGAACAACAATGGAGGTAGACTTTTTCATACATCTAAATGACAGACAAGACAGGCTAAATGTTGTTTTGTAACACCAAATAAATGCAATAGCATCAGCAAGTAATGTAATGTAATTTCCACATAAGAACACTCTTCTTGTTCCATCATATAAGAACTATTTCATTTAATTTCCATTTATTTATCACAAGCTGCCATTCACAAGGACTGCCTTTCCCTGAATGCACATGCTCAGTAGTACCCTTCACTGTGGGAAGCGTATTACAGAGACTGGCAGTTCACTGTTAAGATGGACATCAGAGTAAAAGGAATGCCAATAAGAACTGATGCCACAGAAAGTTAGGAAGAAGACAGCACTACTACCATAAGACCTGTTCATCAGCTGATTTGGACAGGACCTGTTAGCTGGTTGATACTGTAACAGACAGGAGCTAGGGTTTCTAACTCCTGTAATACTAACATTAATATCTGAATATACAACAGAACCAGCAATATGGATTTTGACTCCCACCACTCGTAACCATTAACAGACAAAGGACAGTTGGCCTTGAAGATATAATGTAAATGTGGACTGCTGTCTGGGATAATAGCCAACTCAAGCAATACCTACATATGATCAACTTTACTCAGCTATAAATTAATATTATAATCAGTGCCTCCACAGGATTTCACCCAATGCAGACCAAGTCTAGTGCATTTCAGTGCAACCCTATCAATGGTAATTGTAGCATGACCAGAACTATTTTGCAGATATATGCACGCAAGTAGTATTCTTAGAAAGAAGGTGATAAATGGAATTCCTCTAACACAAACACTCTCTGTACACCCAAACTTTAAGAAACAATGTCACAAGTTAATTCCCTTATTGTTTACCCTTAAAATAAACCAGCCTTTAAATTTTCAAATTATAGAAATAGCTCAAGCAGTAGTTCTTTGCAATGGGAAAAGCTCATAAATAGTCTTATAAGGAATGCGTGAACCCTTTAATCAATCAATAAAGAATTAGCCACAAGCATTCAAGGTTAAACAGTAAAATGCTTTACTTGAAATAAAAAATGTTAAAAACACTCTTTTCCAAATAAATATGCAAAAAGTAAAAGGCTTGCACCAAAAAGTAAAAATTAAATTTTCAAAGTATAGTTAATGGTCAGGAGAATCTAACATTTTAACTAAAATCTGTCTGCACCTGCAGACAGATACATGGAACCTTTCTAACTCTAGATTTCAAAATAGAAATATGTCAATGACCATGATTAAAAGACAGCTACCCTCCCCTTTATAAGTTCCCAAAAATGGATTTCCTTTGGGGTTAGTTTAAGTTTATAAAATAAATTTCCTGTTTTCACAGTTACATATCCAATAAAGATGGGTAAAGGTCAGCAAGCCTAAGTCCAAATAAGGAAATCATCATGTGACTCAGTACAGCAACATTTAAGCAGCAAACTCTGAAAAACTACACACATCTACGAAGTACATTCTTAGAGTTGTTGTGTCTTTCGGCTTTTCCCGGTTAGGGGTCGCCACAGCGGAACTCCTGTCCGCTAATGATTGGCAGTAGATTTTTACGTGCCGAGTTGCCGGCCCTGACGCACAACCTTCAACGAAGGTACGCCCATTCATGCATGTCTCCACACAGAAGACGCTCTAGCTGATAATCAAACAGGACAACATCTTACTATGAGGCGACAACACTCATTCCACTTCATACATTTCTCTTATTAAGTAAGGGATCAAAATCTGACAATTGCTTACAAAGAGCAATTAGCTAAGACATTGAAGATTATATCAGGATGGTGGAAGTGTGTATTTTTCAAGAATAGTACTAATACTGAATACTGCAGTAGCACTTTAACTTACTCAACTTTGTAACTTTGTACAGAGATAATGTGATATAAGACTGTGAAGATTTAAGTGGATGGGCATTCATTTACGACTGACTGAAACTATGAGAAGCTCAGAGCAAGACTATTAAACACTAGTTTCAGAGCAGGGAACTTGAGTCTATATGAGACAGCAACGACATTGTTTCTGTTACCTTCTAAATACTTTATATAACTTTAAGTGACAGTGAATTGCAATCCAGTTCTGCAATATAATAGTAACAGTGGTAGCTCATTTGCAACTAGCGTGGGGAGTAGTGGTGTTGATAGCTGAGCAGTTCCTGACAACACTGTCAACTAGAGAGGAAACTAAGAGTATATATGTACTGAATGTGTGATACTATATGAATGGGGCCTAGCTAGGTGCTCTGATCACTGAAACCAAATGGAATGAATAACAAAGGCATAGTTTGTGCTACCAAGGAATCATGATTATATATATATTAATTTGTTTTCATCTTGTGTCATGAAATCATGTATGGATCATACAACACAAGCTGCACTATGCCATTTCCTCAGACTGTATGAATCTCAGCTTAAGTCATAAATTCACAGTCACAGCATCCAATCTCTACCAAGTTTCAATGCATACTGAGTAGTGTAGGATTTTAGCATTTTTTATTTGCTGTGTACTAGCAAGACAAGCAATGTGTATTACAATACAGCATTTAAAGACATTATGCTTTTGTTTTGTTTTTTTCTTTTATGATTTTAATAGCTATATCTTAAGAAAGAGTAAGATGAAAAGGATTTGGTAGAAGTGTCCAATCAAATGCCTCCAAAGCTCAGTACATAAACCGTTCTTGACTAAAAAAAAGAGGCATTATTACAGTTGCGGAATAACAAGGCTACTCGGCAGTAGCTGAATTTCCAGGGTTTAAGTTAGAAATCCCTGAGAGTATCTTGATAACTCAACACATGTTTCTTAAATGCAGCAACTTGCACCAGACTGTTCATGTTTGTTTTTAAGAAGCCATGAAGCCCATTACTATGGACATGGACATGGACATGCTTTCTTCGTGTTTATATTGCTGCTTACATTATAAGTTATGGGTTGACAAACTGTGACCCAGGACAGTCTGTCACAGGTTGTGATGGTGCTCTACACAAAACAAGCTGCACTGGCAACATTTATTTATTTATTTATTTACCGGGAACTTCCAACTGGTCCTTTTTCAGTGGAGGCCCGGGGAGAAAAGCTCCACAGAACAATAAATGAGCAGCAGAGTACACAAAGAACAACTGAATATACATACAATAACAAATAATACATACTGTAGCAAACATTATTAACTATACATACAATAAGAAAAAAAATGTTGTTGGGTGTGACTCTCAGAAACACCTGCTCAGCAAACAGATGCATCATTGCTTGCTGGCAGTATAAATATAACATAGCAATTATGGCTCATCACCTTGAGGGATTAAGGAATTTCTTTTAAAAAACAACTAAGAAATGAGGCCCTTGCAGAGCAATACCATATGCCAGGTCAAAATTGTACTTTACTCTCTTGAGAAGGTGCAAGATGACAAAAGGCTGGCATTAATGGTCAACAGATCATAGAGATTTTTTTTCTTTTTCTAGAGGTGAACATTCATGAAATGTATTATGGCATTGACCTCATGTTTGACTTGAGGTGATCTGTATGGCTAAATCTGGTTTTGAATAACAGATGTTTCTGAGCACACTGAACTGAGCATCACACATTAGCTATATGATGGCAGCAATATGGATTTTGGAATGCCTGCTTGATCTATAAAGTTAACTTTTACTGCAATCTAATCTTTATAATAAATACTTGGAAGTTTCCATATTACCCGCTGTCCTTCCTTTGCACTTAAAATACTATTAGGATTTTTCAAATATCACCTGCTTCAAATACCAAGGACTTATACAATGTATGGTGATGTCTTTTTCTCAACTGCTATCCACTAAATATGGAATGTGATGTCTCTATATATCAGAATCTAGGAAGACAGTACCCTTTTTATAATGCTTTTAATTTTAAATAATTACCCTTTTCTAAACATTAGTACACATATTACTTCCTGGTTTGGGCTGTTTTACTGTCTGTAAAGGGATGATTTTTGAAATAGTTTGTCATTATTTTAATGACATTTTTATAGAATTATACCTTGAGAAAAACCAAGTCAATATACTTTTTCAAATGTTAGTTAACAAGGTAAGTTAAAACATGGACTCTCTGGAGCTTTGAGGTAGAGAGAGAGTTCACAACTAAGCTGTTATGCTGGCTAGTCTTGATGAATATTTTTATTTTTATGTCATTGTTTCCACTAAACTATGTTTAAAAAATTAAAAACTTCAAATTTTTATGTAAGTATATTTTTTGTTTTCAGATTTAATATATAATACAATATATTTATGTTTTTGATAATTTTATATATTCTACTCTGAAAAAACACAGCTATGCTTCTCTTCCAACTGAATATATGAAAAAAGTTACAGCATATATAGTTCTATTTGCCATTCTGAACTGGATTTAATTCTATATAAAGATAGTAAAACTTCTGTAATCATGTGAGATTTTCTTTTAACATGACTGAGGACAAGATACTTTGATAATCAGCTGCATGCAATACATAACATGCTCTTTTAGTTTTGAAGTCAAACAATGGCTGTATCTTGAATGTGGGTATGCCAGCTTGCATTTGTCAAAACTATATTTTCAGTTATAACATTTACACAGAAAATAACACATTTTTCAGAACTACATATTAAGTTAGTTCACATGCTATACCAAGAAATAGATTCAACATCTATACCAAGCATGTTTCCTCTCTTTGCTCCTGTTTATGATTTTATGGGCCAGATATCAAACACCACATAAGGTCTGAAAATTATCTATATATAAACATAACTTTTTTGTCATTGTTGTCTAGAGGTGATAACTGCCCTGTTAGCCTCGAGACTATGCTCTCCAATATGTGATGGAGTGATTTGCTGATGAATGCACAGTGGTGCTGAGAAAAATCAGCATTTCCTAACTGGAGATCATGGTTTCCCTAAAAGAATACAGTGGGCTGCATTATACAGAGGAAGGAAAAGCAACTACTTTGACCTGATGAGTATCAGTATCCTGGGTTTCTGATAGAGACTTATACCTATTTCAGCTCATTGAACGTTGAATGTTAAGGGAGGTAGGAGACTGTCTACCGAATGGATACAGCTGTGGCAGGATGCAGATGTTGTACTAGACTTGGGTAGTAAAGTGAGAAATGGGTCCCAGGATGAAGTCTTTGGTTTGCTTGTGACTCTGTGTACTCATTCTCATCTATGGTCATGAGCTTTGGGTAGTAACTGAAATGAGGAGATTACAGCTACAATTGACACAATCAGGTTCTGTTACAGGGTAGCTCAGCTCACTTTTTGTGGTAAACTGCCCAGCCCAGCAATTGTCAAGGATCTCAAAGCACAGCTACTATTCTTCTGAGTTGTCAGGAGCCATATGACATACCTGGAGCATTTAGAGAGGATGCTTCTTATATGTGTCCCACAGGAGTACCAATCACTGGCCACTGAAAGGAAAATTAGGGGTAGATGTAAGGCATACTGGAGAGATCATATCCTTAAATGTTTGGTTGGAAACACCTATAAATCTCTCAAAATGAAATGGAGACTAAGGCTTGGAATAGAGAAGTGAAAACTACCCTGTTCTGCTTGATAGTACTGGGACATCCCTTAATGGTGGCACTTATCTGTCAATGTTTACCTTCAACTTTTCCCAAAATGTTATTTTTATGTTTTCATTATGAACGGTTTAATTATCTTAATGATGAAGATTTTATTTATCAGTAATGTTAGCTTGTTTGCTCTTATTTCATGCTATGACTATTAAGTAATTTTATTTGGATGGTGTAGTGATGCAGTGGTTTTCCGGTTCGATTCTCCACTGGGGTGCTTTCTGTGTGGAGTCTGCATGTCCTCCCTGCATTCGTGTGGGTTTCCTCTAGGTGCTCCGGTTTCCTCCCACATTACAAAGACATTCCTCTGGAGCATTTCTCCCCGGGCCTCCGCCTTAAATTGGTTTCGTTCCAAGTCAGACTTTCCTGGTTAATGAATGTTAAACAAATAAAATAAAATAAAAAAGTAATGTTTTGGACCAACTTTGTCTGACTGTAGTATTGGAAACATTTGGAACCAATGTTGCTATGTGGCATGATTCTCTACTATGCTATACACATTCCTTTTGCTGGCTGGGCACTGGACATCATCCTGAGCTTCTTGGCTGGTTTGGCCTTAAACAGTGTTTGTCATCTTGCTGTTTCACACTATCTTTTCATGAATGCTATTACTAGCAAAATTTGGAAATAACATCCCTATAATCCTATGATATCCCTATTCTATAATAGTTCATACTTTGACTAGGTGAAAACTGGACCTGCTAATTTAAGTCCAGCTATGGAGTCTTATACACTGATCTGTGGAAATAATACTTTGACAGTGTTGTAGCTTTATTTCCTCTGGTAAAGACTTTTGAAATATTCTATTATGTCTGATGGACTATAAATATTTTTGGGGGGTTTTAACCTGGAGGTTTGTGCAAGCTGTGATAACATATGAGACTGCAATGTTTGGTCAAACCAGAGGTTTATAGCCACATTTCTGGATTTTGATATCACAACCAGTTTCTGGCAGCCTGTGGAGTGTGATGAGATAACTTTTTCTATTCAATGTCACTTGTTTCTTGCTGCTCATAGCGAATATCAGTGACTAGTGCATGTCTCAGCAAGAGCTCCTTGGGCATGGGGATATAGTCTTGTTTTATCTTGATTAACTAAATTTAACATCTTACTCAGTGGATCAACTCAGACGCCACTGAACTGAAAATGAATTGTGTACTTTTCACTAGAATTAGCCACTGCTATTTGTCTGGTTTGCTTATTGAAGTGACTCTGGACTCATTTTATCCTCCTTGTAGTATTTTGTGTAGTAATCTAATTACGAAATTCTTTTTACTAATTCATATGAATTTGCTTATTCCTGTACTTTACTCACACTTTGTGAAGTGCTCAGGTTATAAACCCTTAAATAAAAGTTGTGTTTAATTAAGATGAGCTTACCCTTACCACAATAAACAGTTTAGATTGGATGTTAGACTGATGTAATACAAGCAAGATTCTGATATATATCAAGTTTGTCAGTCAGAACACATCATATTATATGATTGTTGAGATCCAGCCTGGTCTATTCTAGGACATTTTGTTCAGAAAAAGATTATAATAAGATCCTGGTTAAAGGAAAGTCTAGATCTCAAAGTGTAATGAATTCAGATTTTAACACAGCTCCACAGAGTCAGGTGACCAACCACTGCTCTGCTGTGTTCATCTGTGCAATCCAAGGAGTCTGTTGCATTCTGTTAACCATAAGAACAATTTTATACTGTATTTTGTACTTTTAAAGTGTATTCTTGCTAAACTGCTGATTTTTTAAAACTATTCTTGCTGATTTGTTGCACTTTTTGTCTGCTGTAGCATAGCCTAGATTCAGACCTGTGGAATCTGGTTCTATTTGTTAAATTGAGCACTAAACCAGGCTATATTTTGTTGGAGAGACCCCCCCTGCACCCTTGTGGCAGAAGAGTGCAGTTAGGACTCATCTGATTAAAAGTTGCTGGCACAGGGCTCAGTTTTGAGCTTTCTATTGGTAAATTGTTTAATTCAGTGTGTTCACTGTTGCTACATAAGCTCCACTTTTGTGCGGGTTCATGCTTGTTTTAACACAGTTTCACAGAGTTACGCAACCAGCCACTACTCTGATATATTCATCTGTTTACGAGTAGCGCATCACAGTGCACCATCACACACAGCTGCAAAATGGGGGTAATCACTGGAGGTAATAGATGCAAAAATTTCAGTTGATAAATGTCCAGTAGTAGCTGCCCATGATCTAGCCAAGAAGTCCATAAATTGCACTTATCTGTTCAGAGAGCAGCTCAGCTGCACTTTTGCCCCTTAAGCAGTCACAAAACCACAAAATCTACAATAGTCGTATACCATTTAGAGAACCCCCACTCATATAGACTTCTTATAGAGCACCCAGTCATGTACACGGACAACCCTCTACCCTTGAATCACCCAAGTACAATTTGTGAGAGATGCATCTACACTAAGAATCTGGAATCCTTGATCTCTCCCTCACTGAACAGGCTGTCAGCTCACATACTACACCTCCTATGCAAACCATGCACTAAACACACAAACCATCATACATGGAAGTACTCAACAGAAACCTACCTAAACTCCAGAGACCTTCCAAACGCAAACATGCTGCACCTAATACAACACCTACAGCCCTCAAAACACAAAAACCCAAGCATCAGTGTCTCACCAAATAAGCCCCTAAGGCAAAGCACATCTAAACCAAATATTTTATTCATAGGTGACTCCATTATGAGACACACAAATGTCCCACTCACCAGGCTGGACAAAGAGAAGATTATGGTCAGCTGTCTATCGGGTGCCAGGATATGTCAGATCACACATGCACTCAGGTCTCTCAACAAGAAGTGCTGTTATGACTCTGTCATAGTTCATGTTCGTGTGAATGACTTGAGAAGTACCTCACTGGACTATACCAAGACAGACATTGATTGAGCTTTCAGAATATGTGTCCCAGGCAGGTATGTCCCTAGCCTTGAGCAGCATTCTACCTTTACCTAGGATGATACCACAATATAAACAAAAAATGATTGACTTCAACTATTGGCTTAGTTTCTGGTGTCATTCTAAGGGGTTCCAATTACTGTCAGCCTGGGATGACATGGATGGTATACCACACTTAGCACCTCTGTTTTGCTAGAGATGATCTTCACCTGTTACCTCTAGACTTTCGGTTACTGCATAAGGCACTTGCCCACATACTGCCTTTTTTAGGCAAGGTCTCAAGAACAAAATTTCTGATGGGAAAATATCACTCATAAATAAATTAAAGGTTATGCTGCGAAATACTAAGAGTTTAAATCAGAAACTGCCTTCTATGGAAGTACTCCTCTCCCTGGAGGAAGTTGATGTCTGTGCAGTCACAGAAACTTGGTTCAAGGCCACAGACAGTACCCCAGCCTTGCAAGGCTACAATGCCTTACATACTTTTAGATCACAAAATGAATGTCTGAGAACAAAAGGAGGAGTATATATCTTCATCAAAAATAAATACACCTCTAGACTGGTTACACAGGAAAACTCCATGGAGTTACTCCAGGTTCAACTAATTGTGGGTAAGACCCCCCTTCAAGTAATCATTAGCTATAGGCCCCCTTCAATGTACTATGATACACATGCTGCTTTTTTGGACCTACTTGAGTCAATCAAATTACAAACAAACACTCTAGTCATGGGAGATTGTAACTATCCTTCCATTGCCTGGGAAACTTATATGAGTACCAACATGCTTGCACAAAGGTTCCAGGACCTTGTTAACACTAATGCCCTGGAACAAATAGTATGCAACCCCATAAGGGGCTCAAATATTCTCAACCTAATCCTCACCAGCATGGGTGACCATTGTACCACCACAAGTATAGGACCATCACTGGTTAAATTTGATCACAAATCAGTCACATTTGAAGTGGCACCTGAACCCCTCTTAGGTGAAATCAGGTTAAATAATTTTGCCAAAGCTAATGATACTCTCCTAAGGAATTGCATAAAGAATTTCCAAGCTCCTGTTCCCACAGGTAACATTGACAACTATACACAAATGCCCTATACAATCACATATACAAATGTATTGACACTGCTCTAACTGATAGGATCAAAACAAGATTCTCAAGAAAAAAACAAACCTCCCTGGTAGACATCTAGCATTAATAAGTTATAAAAAAAGAAGTTGCTGTCCAAGAATAAAAAAAAGAGAGGTCCCAGCACTGGAAGATCACCCTCCACTGCTTGAACAAACAAGACAATCTGTAATATCTTCTAAGGGCAACTTCAAAAAAAATGTAGCCACCATAGCTAAAGATAACCATAAGACAGCCTTCAGTTATATACATAACCTAAAAGGTAGGAACCAAACCTGAGCCGAACTAGCTGTAGATAGCATCAGAAAAACTGATCCTGCGAAAATAGATAACCTATCAGCTGACTGGTTTGGTGAATATTTCACCCTACTGTCACCTCCAAACATTACACATAAGTGAGAAATATAGTGGCATTTTTGAGTCACTAGTTATGTGCTGTGCTTTCCTCCATTATGAATACTAGCTGTTCAAATTGTTCTTTTGTTAGGGAGTTAACTGTTTAGGATGCATGATAAAACGTTGTCAATGATGAGATTTTCAATAAATGTTTAGGGAAAAAAAGCTGGAATATTTCCTAGGCAGACTGACAAAGCTTCATGTTGGGAGTAAGTGCTGAGTAATTTCTGAAGTATATGGTATATCATCTAAATAAAAGGAATACTTAAATATTATTCATGAACTTGCAAACAACTAAATAACAGAACATCTTGAAGACTAAATGACTGGAAATCATGTAACAATGATATACTGAATTGTACAGTCCAAAATATAATGTGATAAAGAACAAACTGTACTTATTTGTAACCCAGCTTAGATTAACCATGTTATCAGTAGCTTCCCAAACTGAGACAGAAAAGGATATTTCCCCTGCTCTTAGTCATGTATAGAGAATGATAGAGCATTGGACCTAGGCCTGATGGACAGATAAGTAAAAAAATAAGCCCAATATTAATTTGGTTTAGCAAACTTATGCAGCTAATTATTAAACTGTCTTTTCAAATAATTCTATTTATTTATTTATTTATTTATTTATTTATTTATTTATTTATTGTCATTTTTTTACTGTGAAAATCCCACTGGGTAGGTTCCCATTTTCAGTGGAAACCCCGGGGAGAAAACATCCAAAGTATTATTAAAACATTTTAAGAACAATAATTTTACAATCTTCAAAAATAATACGAAAAAAAAATCTACAGTTCAGTTATACCAAACTGGCATAATATGAAAGCAGTGGTTAAGAACAGATACAATTTATGCAACAATGTTTTAATATTTAGTGAAACTTTAGTGAGATTAGAGAAATTAAAGGTAAGTTTTTATAATAGAAACAGGAATTGCAATATGAAATGTGAGAAAAGAACAGGGTTATGACATATTTAGACAGAGGTTCGGGGAGAGAAACTGATGAAGTAAGGAAGTGAGTAAAGAAGGGAAAGTAAGGAAGTGTAAGGTATGAAGAGGTATGTTTTCACATTTAGGGATGTAGTTTATCCTGTGGCGAAGCAAGAACAGAGCCAGAGTTTTTGCTTCTTACAAAAGTAGCAGGACCTAGGAAATGGTAACTAATCCAACTTTATTCACTAAAACAACCAGTAGACTGCTCATTTTCCCATTGTGACTGGTGTAGAGATTCAAGAAAAACGCATTTCATCCAAAGGTAGTTTTAACCATATAAATTGATTAAATGTGTTTCGACCAACTATATGCTCGACCAATAGCAATATACTTTTTATTTATTTTATTTGACATTTGTTAACCGGGTTAGTCCAGCTGAGCCAGACGCCCATTTTCAGTGAAGACCCGAGGAGAAAAGCTCCAAAACACATATTTATAACGAATACAATAAAAACATGATATCTAAGACAATATATAGTAGTTGTAGTGAAAAAAAAATATGTAGAGAGATAGATGTATGTATATACCTGTGTGTGTATACATATATCTATATTAATAAACAGATCCTGATGCTTTCATTCAAGTGTTGATTTTGCCAAAATGGGAATCATCAGCTTGTTTGGTTGATTTTTTGTGAGACTGGTGAATAACAGGGTTAAGGAAGTTTCTTCTTAACCCTGTTGTAATGCAATCTCTTTAGTTGGTAAATATAAGTTTTGGGGGGTGAAGAGGTCTTGCCTACCTGTAAAAACACCTGTTTTTTGCATCTTAGTAGGTTTTGACTAAACATTTCATCACTGTAAGGTGGTCAAAGGAAAGTTAGTCAACAGAAGGAGGCTTTGGCATTGTGTGTGTGTGTGTGTGTGTGTGTGTGTGTGTGTGTGTGTGTGTGTGTGTGTGTGTGTGTGTGTGTGTGTGTGTGGATCCTGGACATCTGGGTGAATGCCCATTTTGTTAAATGAGAAATCATTGACTCGCAATGGTTGGAAGCCTGTTTAGTTGAATAACCATATAGTTTAAAGTCCATTTTGATGAATGTGGCATAGCTACGTATAGTTGTGAAATAAAGAAGTAGATATATGTAGAAATATATGAAGAAATGATATCTGAATATTAGGATTACTTATACATAATCACTTATGATGTAGTTTCTGTTTGTGCACAGGCATGGATATTATGTGTGGTACTTTCACTTTTTTGCACAAATGTCCAATTATGGAGTTAGTATATTTAAGTAAGGAGGTGTGGGGGAGCAGGATGTTTTTGAAACAAGTTAGGTGCTTTTGAATGTATTATACTTTATTTGTAATTCAATTAAATTACACTTTGATGAACTGAGATTTCAACCAGTATCCATATGAATGTAAATACTGTAAATAGTGCTGATTTTGTACATAAAGTATATAAACAGAACTGCTATGGCAAAAAAAAGTTTCATTTAAGAATATAAGGTAGATAACGTTGTTTCTTTAAGAACAAAATTGAAATTCTGCTGTTTTAACCAGAGAAGTGTTGTTGTCACTAAAGTGCAAAGAAAACATTACTGCTTAATGGAACAATTAAAGCTTTATAAAAAGAAAGCTAATGTAACCCCAAACAAAGTTTGTTTGCCTTTCCTGGAGAGGGATATGATGGCCAAAGCAGCAGCTTTAGAAGAGAGACAGCTAAGTGAATGAACACCTGGAAGAAAACATGAAGCGGTAGGTTAAGATTTTTCCTGTTATAGGAATTCAAAAGTAAAACACACTGAGAAGCTCAGAGAGACAGAAACAGAGAGAGAGAGAAAGGGAGGGAAAGAGAAAGCCCTTCTGACAGACACTGTATCCCAGGTGTATGGTACTACATTGAAGGTGCTGCTGTGAACTTCTGTTAAACTACAAGACTTCTGATCCAGGAAAAACCTTCATCTTTATGTTTTTGTATAATAAACTACACTGGCTTACTAAGATTGTAGCTATGATGCCCTTAATATTCTAACACACACACACACACACACACACACACACACACACACACACACACACTTTCTTGTTATTCAGGTATCTCTTTAGTGTATAGTTTGTGGCCAGTGTTATAATAGCTCTATTGAATAGAACTAATTCAAAAAAGTAATTTATATTCCCCATCTATATAGCCTTCCTTTTGCATTTTCTAGTACTTGACTAGGTCCTCCATCTCCCTTCCGAAATGTATTCTTTTTCCTATCTGCCTAAAAAGACTATTTATGAATTATTTTATCTTGTTGTGAGTTCCAGTCCTATTGTTTCTATGGCTGTCCTTCCTTACTTTTTCCCCTGGGAACTTCTGCATTCGTCTTTCACTTTTATATGTCTTTTCCTTCCTTCATGATTTGTTCTGTCTTTCGGCTTTTCCCAGTTAGGGGTCGCCACAGCGGAACTCCGGTCCGCTAATGATTGACAGTGGATTTTTTATGTGCCAAGTTGCCAGCCCTGATGCACAACCTTCAATGAAGGTACGCCCATTCATGTATGTCTCCACACAGAAGACGCTCTAGCTGAGAATCAGGACAACATCTTACTGTGAGGTGACAATGCTACCGCAGCACTACCACCACAGTTCTCTTTTCCTTCCTTCATGATATATCTCTAATATCCATTTCTAATGTACATCTTTACATATACTGACCCCTCTTCTGCCTTTTCACCTTCATTCTTTTCCTTCCCTCCCCTACCAAATCTTTATTCACTTTTGTATCTCCTCCCCCCACACAGCCTCCTTATACCATATTCTAACAATATTACCAAGTCTCCCAAGATATGTCTCCCTTAATCCTTTTTTTTTTTTGCAAACATTATACAGCACTTTTAATATAGCTAGTCATTGTCAGTCAAACATTACATGGCTCATTCATATCCTGCTTTCTTTTAAACCTTGTTCCTCCTTTTAAATGTATTGATCCAACATTTCCCATTTTTCCTATGTAATTTGCTCTAACCCTTTATAAAGATTCCAGGTCCAGTTGTTTTATCTGTTATTATCTTCACTACTTCCAGTAAATTTGGTCATGACTTTCATTTCCATTTTCAAGTAATTGTTTTTTTTGGCAGCCATCATAATTAGACTCAGCAAAGCCTTACTATGTCTGGGCAATTCCGATTCTGTATCATAGCTCAAAAAAATGATTTCCCTAGTTACTCCAATTTGCTTACCCAGCATCTCTGACAGAACAGTCTGTAGGGAATCTTTAAAGTCTACCAATTCATTACACTCCCAGAAAATATGTTCCCAGTTACCTCTTTCTTCTTCATCACACCTCCAACATTTGCTGTCTACCTCAAGAAAAATTCTTTGCGAATCTGCTTGGGGTATAAAGATGCCTATGTAAACACTTGCAGGCAAACATCCTAAATTTTCTAGATTTTGTTGCTTATTTGGGAGACATACATATATCTCCCATTGTTTCTTTGTGAATTGCTTATCCAGTCTCTCTTCCAAATCTTTTCTAACCTCCTCTGATTGATTCTTATAATAGTTATCATGCAATATTTTATATGCTGTACTATTTAATCCTTTCTTAGTGGCAACTTTGGTTCTAGATTCTACTTAAAACTCCACAAGTACTAGTCTTTCGTTAAGGACCCCTTGTTTCTTTCTCTTTGCCTATACTCTTTCAATACTTGATACAGAAGGCAATCTCTAACATGCAGTCCAGATAGGTTCTTGGTGTCTTCCCATTTTATTACTTACAGTATTTACTCCCAATACCTTGATTCCTTTGGCAGTTTTTTCCAATATATTCCAGCCCCTTCTTGCTTATTACCTGTAACCCTAATTGCAGTCATCCCTATTGGCAAACTCTCCTTTCTCTATTCCTGTGTTGGCTTAGTTCTTATAATACCTTCTGCTACTTTATGAATATAATATTCCATATGATAATTGTTGTTTTTCTTAAAGGTCTGCATCTAAAATCACAGTCTCCCCCAGTTACTTGGGCTTCTGCCCTGTTTCATCATCATCTCTTTCCACTTTGCATTATAGTTTTCGACTTGTGTTACGTATATGAGCCTTAATTGTGTTGCTCTGAAATACCCCTTCAATTCAGGTAATTCCAATCCGCCCTTTTTTCTAGGCTTGCCCCACTCCTGGCTGCTGCGTTTTCCCTGCTGGTAGCATTTGTGCAAGCAACCCTTCTGCCAGTATACACCCCCCAGCTTCAGTCTCCTGCTATATACCTGAGGCCCAGAGTCAATCCTGAATTCTGATACCTACTCCTGAGATTGGAAAGAGACTTGTCTTCCCCATGTTTTACTGCCATGAGATGCAGGAATTAGTCATTTGAAACAAGCAACCCTTCTGCCAGTATACACCCCCCCAGCTTCAGTCTCCTGCTATATACCTGAGGCCCAGAGTCAATCCTGAATTCTGATACCTACTCCTGAGATTGGAAAGAGACTTGTCTTGCCCATGTTTTACTGCCTTGAGATGCAGGAATTAGTCATTTGAAAATATGTACAAATAATCCTACTGTTTTAAACTCTAATAAAATCCTGTCTTAGTTTATTTAAGTGAGCGTTCCCTGCAGGACAATCAGTAGCCATAGTCTCTCTTTATAATACCTTCTGCCTATTAGAATTAATCCTCCTACATTGTCTCTATACTCAAGTTCCCTATTCCCTTCTTAACCTCTCACCTAAAACTCTCCCCCCTGCGTGTAAATTACATATCCATTTTTCTCACCTCTCCCACCCCTAGTCTCTCTAAAACCCTTTTTGGTAGATCCTACTTACCTTACCTGCAATAACCATTTTAGGCAGTAGATCTACCTATTTCTCCTTCACTTACCTTGCTCCTGAATATCAGCCTTTACGCCTATTCTGACTCCTCCTTACCTCTGTTACTCCTGAACCTATTTCTTTATCTCTGAATCAGCCCTTAGTCAGCTCTCCTGTCACTCTGCTATCTTAATCTCTCAACTCCTAGGTACCTTACATTAGACTTAACTCCCTTTTCACTGATTGTTCTCCCTCAAAACCTGTCTTCGTGTGAACCTGCACTGTTCGCCTGCGGGCTCACTCCACTCCCCTTCCCTACCCCCAAATTCCACCCTCCCCCAGAGGTCCTACACTTATACTTCCTAAGCTACACCCACTCACTCATCCAACCAATCAATCACCCCAAACAATTGACTCCACTTAGCCACACCCTCCTCCTCTAACTCTCTGTCTAGTATCTCTGCTTATAGTGCTGTTCTCCCAAATAACACTACTCCTCCCTCTACCTAAGTCTCTCCCACTCCTACCAGTCCCTCATTATCTTATCCCACTCAACCTCCTTTGTATTTGTATAGTTATATATAACAATATGCAAACTACAATAAAAGTTATCCTAACCAACTTAATACTCTTAACCATATTTTTACCTGTCCTGACCTCAGCCTATCTCCTAACCTATTTTGAAAAGTCCAATCTCTTCCACCACAACCTCCCTCCAAAACAAACAACCACTCTTGATATCTCCCACTCCCATACACACATTAACATCATCTCCACTCCCTGCTTTATGTCACCTCAATACCATCGATGCACACACATTAAGTACAATAACCTTTTAATAAAAAAAATGGAAACTACTAATTAACTATTCACACAACCAATAACTAAACTACAAAGCCTACCTTAAAGGATGGGGACATACACCCTAATCCTGGCCCAACCAATGCATCTATAGCAAATATTCACTGCACAACTCCCTCAAACCTGCCACCCGTGACCAAATTCTCCAACTCTCTACTTATAGCACATCTCAATATCCGCAGTATCAATAACAAAACTGCCCACCTTCATGCTCTCCTTGATATTCACTCCTTCGATATTTTCTGCCTTACAGAAACATGGTTAAAACCTGGAACTAAGGATAATGAAATTATCCCCCCTGGCTATAACATATTGAGATAAGACCAATTAAAACATAAGGGTGGGGGAGTAGCACTCCTTTATAAAAATGGCCTACAGATCTCCTCTATAAATGAAAACCCACCTTTGAACTGTAAAGCTGAAGTCCTCATCTTCAAACTTCAAATCAACCCTAACAAATCCCTTTATGTGATCTGTATCTACCTACCCCCCCGGTAATAACAACACTATAATAGAAGATATTCTTAGCTGGCTGTCCTCAACTTACCCACAAGAAACAATAATACTAGGTGACTTTAACATCGACTGGAAAACCTTCAACACTAATAACCCTTCCTCACATATCAATCTCCATGGCTTTATTCAAACTATCACCTTGACTACCAGAATCAACAAACCAACCAAAAAAGAGAGCACCTTAGACTGGATACTTATAAATAAACACCCACATACTTATAATGTAGGAACCTTACCAGATGATCTAAGTGATCATACTCTAACTTATATTATGAGACAAAAGAATGACATCTCTAACACCCTTACCTACAGGATTTCATGAACAAAGAAACACTTTAACCCTGTACTATTCCAAAATGAACTCAATGCATGTGACTGGAAACCTCTAAAAATACTCCCACTAGATGAGGCTGTCAAATATTTTAACTCTAAATTTCTTGCAATCCTAGATGTGCATGCACCTGAACGATGATGTGCATGCACCTAAACCATGATGTGCATGCACCTAAATGATGATGTGCATGCACCTAAACGATCTATTAGAATGAAATCCAAACCAGCCCCCTGGCTTACAAAAGAAACTAGACAAAAAATTCTACTTAGAAACAAAGCTTGGGCTATTTGGAGAACTAACAGAACTTCCACTGAACAACAAATGTTTAGACAGCTAAGAAACATAACTAAAAAAGCTATACTCTCTGACAAAAAGAACTACTTTTGTAAGGTACAACAAACACACCAAAAGAATCCACAGAAATTTTGGACTAATATAAATAGGCTCCCTCACCCTGGTCACTCTAGCACACCATCCCCTCAAGATGCTGATCATAATACCCCACATCAAATAGCCAACAACTTCAACACCTACTTTACAGGAACTATACAATCCCTAGCTAGCCAGCTTTCCACTGATAACACAAGGCTCCCTTCCTCTTTAGCTGATTCTTTGCCAACATTTAAATTTCAACCTATCTCAACCACTTTCATCTACAAAATCTTACTAAAACTTAAGCCTTGCACTCCTTCAGCCGACCAGTTACCTTCTGAATATTTGCAAATAGCAGCCAAAGTTATAGCCTTTCCCATATCCATCCTACTTAACAGAACCATTAATGAAGGAATCATTCCAGACATCTGGAAAATCTCCCACATCATCCCCCTACATAAAGGTGGCAAATCCAATGACTATTCTAATTACAGACCAATAGCTCTACTATCACCTTTAGCTAAAGTCATGGAAAAATGCATTCACCACCAGCTACTAGACCACCTAACTAAACACGACATACTGGCTAAGTACCAGCATGGCTTTAGGCCATTTCATAGCACTCCCACCGCTCTATTATCTTTCACTGACTCCATTTATAAGAACTGTAATAACAACATCCTCTCTTCTGCTCTTGATATGATTAATCATCCCCTGCTTATAAATACTCTTGAACTTCTTGCTCTAGATACCCCAGCTATACAATGGTTCAAGTCTTACCTTAACAATAGGCAACAGGCAGTTCTCTGGGAAAATAAACTATCATCCCACCTGCCAGTCACCCTTGGAGCCTCTCAGGACTCCATTTTAGAACCTCTTCTTTTTTCACTATTCATCAATGACCTTCATGTAGCAGTCCCTGAAGCCACCTGCATTCAATATGCCGATGATTCCACACTTATATGTTCTGCCAACTCCATTTCTGAACTACAGTCTCTAATTCAAAAAGTATTCAACTCAGTAGAAGATTGGTTCCTGAAATGCTGCCTCCTTTTGAACGCTAAAAAAACCAAGCTCCTACTCTTTACTCCTACCAGTAGGTCCTCTCCTATAGACTTCTCTATTAAATCTAACAATGGTACCCTCATCTTTCCCAATCCTACCACCAAAGTATTAGGAGTCACAATTGACAACAGCCTTAACTTCGATAACCATATAAATAACACCATTCAAACAATGAACAGAAAATGGGCTCCTTATATAGAATCAAATCCTTCTTAACTCCTATGGCTAGAACCACCATTGCCCACTCTCACTTAATCTCAACTCTTCTCTATGCTTCTCCTATTTATACTAATCTAAAGAAAAATAATAATCTCAAACTATCAAACATCTATAACAATATTGCCAGATTTGCCACTGGCAATGCATTTCGAACACACCACTGTCTGAATCTAAAGCAGCTAGACTGGCTTGAGCTCCCTAATGTGCTAACTTTTTCCCAAATAACCATTGCTCATAAAATCTTTTACCAACCAAATAATACTCCAATACTTGCTAACCTCATTACCCCTTATAATAATCTTAATTCCCTATGCTCTTCGAGTAAACTACTTGCTAGCATAAGTAAGTCCAATAACTTGTCAGGCGACAGCCTTTTCTCCAGTACTGCTGGGAAACACTGGAACCTTCTACCCATTGATCTCATTCTACTACCTTCACTGTCACTCTTTAAGCAAAAACTCAAAAGTCACCTAAAATCGCACTGGTTATGTCCCTGCACTAACCCTGATTAATCTACTACCTTTCCTATTTTTATCTTCATATTGCCGCTGGATGCACAATCATACTCTACATACCCCTCTGTATGCTAAAAGCTGGTCATTGTAAAACTTTATAACCACAAGTATTTATGTTAACTAACAATGAACTCTAATGTAGCTCTCTTATCAAACGATCACGACTGTTATATTACTTTATACTCAACCTTCTTAGTATTGTACTTTTTAAACTCCTTCTTTTTATTCTAAATACCTCTTACTTTATTTGTTATACAATTGTATATTATATTTTGTGCTATGTTGGAGCTTTTCTCCCCAGGCCTCTACTGAAAATGGAAATATATCCAGTTGGACTAGCCCAGTCAACAAATGTAAAATAAATAAAGAATAAGCTTATCCCACATGAATCTAGTTGTCTTCACCTCCCAGATAAAATCCTTCAACTCTTTATTAATTGCTATCCACACCTTCTCCTCTGGTTGATAAAAATGTGACTGACCTTTGTATAAGACTTAAGGGACTAAAAACATTTGAACTGCTTGTATCTTACTATCGATATCCATATAACAGAGCTTCCATTTTCTCAGTTTTTGTATTATCTTTTGTTTAGTCTCTTCCTGCATATCCTTAGCTACTACACCAGTATCATTTTTAATCCATACTCCTAAATACTTCATTTTATCATGTCCCCCTAAGTATGGATATTGCTGAACCAATTTGTATGTGGGTACATAATTTACCTCTATTGTTTTTTGTTTTAGCTTTACTAATTTTGTATCCCGAAAAGGTTTGAAATGTCTCAATATTTTCCACAGCACTGTAATTTCCCTTTCTGGTTTTGTCAGGTATAAAATCATGTCATCTGCAAATAGAGGGAGCTTTTCTTGACTACCATATCATGTCTCTCTTAATTTTAGCTCTGAATTCTGATCTCTCACTCTGCTCATGGACCATAAATGAAGAGTACAAACACGTGAATGCAATGTACTTCTATTTGCTATGGCATGAAATTCAAGGCATTGTTTTCAGGTATATAGATTCAGGGGAGTTAAATTACTTGCCAGAAAATTAACCCAAACTCTGGCCCTCCCTCCGCCTTTACCTTTAAAAAGTATCTTCTTTCCTCACCTTCAGAGATCAACTCAAAAGACACCTTCATCAAAAATCTGAGTGCAACTGCTTTTCCACTGGACACACAACCTAACTCCCTCACCTGCATCACTTCTTGTTGATTGCAAGAGGCATTTTTTTCTCTCCAGTCTGTCCCTGTCTTACAGATTGCCTTCTGCTGCAGCTAAACTCTCTTCCATGTATTTCATGATGTCTCAAAGGCTTTTGCTATGTCACTGTATACCATCTAATCAAAATCTTCCCATTTAACATAGAATTTGCTCTGAATACAGTGGGTTCCTTTTTCAGTATAGTATTCATACAGAAAGTATATTTACAATCAATATTTCTGCAGTATAATTATTGCAGGAATTATATAAAAAGTGAAGGTACTGGATTTCAAAATATAAACTCACCCGTACTATGCTTTGTTAGCAGCATCGTGCAATTAGCCAACAGCTTGATTCTCTCATTGTTATCAATGTGCACACCTCTGTAAACTATTATTTATTTTTGGCAATTTTTATCAGCTTTCATTTTCCATTTTCATAATACATACCTGTGCTTTACAATTCATTTTGTATCACAATAATATCTCTATTGCATATCTAGAGCCACGGTGCTGAGATGTCTGTTGAATCCCATATTTGGTCATCACCTCTACAGGGATGTGATCTAGTTCAACTATTTAATCCTTCATTTCAATGTGCTTTGATAAACATGACATACAATCTGTGTAATCCATTTTTAGATAACTAACCTGTGCTCTTTCATGGATTTGATTCTAGAATTGAGCACTATGCTTTAGACAAAAATTCTTTATCTCGATCTGCAAAGGGGCAGCAATATTTTTCCTTCTTATTTATGACAAAGGCTTTCATATGTACCCAAGCATTTGATTAGTGTTTTTAATGCACTGGTCAGATGTGTCAAATGTAAGTCACTAATTCTGTTTATTCCTTGAGTTTATTTGTTAAAGGTCTTTGACAGTGTGTTCCCACCTACTTTATGCCATTACATCAAATCAGTATCACTCATCATGGTATAGTACAATTCTGTATTTGCACCGGGACTTCTACTTGCTGCCTTGTGTTGCTTAAACAACTCCTGTATGCATATATGTTGACTTTCAGTATTTTTTATTATGCTTGAATACAAATTTGTCTTGAGGCAAACTGATTTCCAATTTCAGTGACATTCATATAGTTTTATAATTGGCAAAGCTGTTTCCTTTATGATTACTAGTGCATCCCATGTTTTTCTGGGCTCATATTTGTCAGTATTTTGCACTAATAAAAAATATTACAGTAAAGGAAAGGTCCAATATTAGAACTTAAAAGAGCGCAAACTCACACTGATGTAATATTGCTAGGCCAAACACTCTACTTCCAAAAACTATATTTGTAGCCATAGTCGGCCTTAGGCATAGGCTAACTAGGCATCCGTCTAGAGTGCCACTCTAGCAGGGGAGCTTTTCCAGTGTTTATTTATTTTATTTTATTTATTTATTTTATTTATTTTTTTTTTTTTTTGAAGAAAGAAATGTTTTTCTTAAAATGTGTTGAATGAAAATAGAAAAACTGAAGAGTAAGACAGCCTGTAAGAAAAATGAAGAAAAAGTAATCTGGTTGGTGTAGACAGACCAGAATGGGGGCACCATGTGATTTGGAAGGGCGCTGTGGAGCCCTTTTGCCAACGGCACCAGCTGACCCAAGGCCAGAACTGTTTGTAGCTTCACAGGAAAAGCACATCATAATATCCTGTGAAAGGCACTGCAACAGCTGAGGGAAGAATTTTTTTATGACTTCACACAATCTGGAAGGGAGGGAGGTAGAAGGAGAGTCTTCTGCTGGTGATCTGACAAACCCCATGATGGGAGAAATATTTAAATCCTGCAGTTGATAGCCATGAAAATTCAGCATGAGGGGGTGAAGTTAATTGATGCTATGTGTAGTGTGATGCACATGTGATAAGTAGCTCCTTCCAGTTAGGGCATACAAAAAAATCCCCTGGCATACAGGACAGCATACGAAACAGTGCTTACTACTCCCCTTCCCAACTTGCAAATGGAACAGTCCCAGCACCAGGTGAAAGTATTGGGGACATAAAGGAACACAAAATGAAGCAGTGGGGACAGACTTAGAAAAGCTGATGGTCAGCTGGAATAATTTCTTTAAGAGTTTATGTTCTGAGTATTAGATAAAAGTTACAGTAAGATACAGCTTCTTCAAAGTTTACATCAGTACATCAGTTAGTTAATTTGAACATACATCAACTGACCCCTCCAGTCAGCTGACAACAGTACTGATATTTATCCATGAGCTTCAGAGGAAAAAAAACTCTGTATCACAAGAAGTTGTATATTTTGTTGGGTATAATGTCAAAAATGCAGAATACACAGAATGGATAATTTCAGTGTTTTTTTTTTTCTGTAAAAAAATTTCCCTTAAAGTTGGAAAATTGTTTTAAATAAATTGTCTAGGACTCATATGTAACATTTTCTTAAATGTTGAGAAATATTGCATATAGTGAGACGTGGATTGCATATTTCTTAAAATCATCTTCAAACTGCACTTAAGAAAAAATATAACTTTTTAATAAATGACAACAGATTAGGATAAATCATTTAATGAGGAAGAACATATTTTAATAATGCATTCTGAGTAACCATTCCTGTACAATCCCTCTTCATGTTTATGTTTGTAGATTTGTTAATAATGTCATAAATCAGGATGCATATTATATAAACTCCATGGATTTACAAATGAAAACATTTAGTTTACATGGTGAAACCCAAAAACTTTCAGAGGCTTTCAAATGACAAAAAATAAATACATTTATTACAAAAACATTATTCTGTCAGCATTGTATAAGCTTTGCTTTTATTTTATTTCTACTTTATTTTCCTCTTTTGTTCTCTGCTCTACAAATGAATACATATTGTCTACTGTAGCACTTTGGGGCAACTGATTTCATTTAAATGCTGTGTGTGCTCTATTAAATCAAATGACAGTTTGGTTGTTTCTCTTATTGTTCTACATTTCACTATCTTACACCATCAATTCGTTTCCTCTTAGTGGCCTGGCCCAACACTGTGGAAATCTCTCCCCAGTTTACCATTATGCAGTGTAACATTCTGCCTTCTCTACCAATCCTTTAGTGTTAGATAAAGGAATCTTGTACCGGTACTGCTACTGCTGCATGTCCATGATTCTAAGTTCACAATGGTGCTCTGAACAATTGTCTGCATTTAACAATAGTATGTATGTATGTTCTTTTTGTTTATGCTAGTTTAATACTGTTTTATACATCTATGTGATTGTTTTTGTGTTTACAGTAAGTGGGTCCTGACTGAAAAAGGACTACAAGAGGTTCAGCTCACCTACCTATAAAAAGATACAAAAAAAAATTAAATTAATTTCATGCATTATAAGTACACTTGAATTGCAATGTTTCTGAAGTAGAAATGGCTTCTCAAACCAGGATAGTTAAACTAGTACCCTAAGGCATTACAAAGTCAGTGACAAGCACCAAATCCCCAACAAATTATGGCTCATCTATTGAAGCACAGATATATAGTAAATAACACGTGCAGTCAATAAAACTGGCAGCAATTAAGGCTGATGAGCTGAACCTCTGTTCAGTCTGAAGCAGACATGTTTTTGGTTTTCCAAATAAAATAAAACTAAAAACAACGTTTGCACTGCATCTAATATTATGTTCGAATGAATGTAAGCAGCAGGCATTCAACATAACTTTTAAAGAATGTCACGTTGAATACTAGATCAGTATTAAGCATTTAATAAAGCAAATAAACACTTAGTAAATCTTGGATTTAAAACCATATCCTATATGCTTGCTGTTGACAAAATTTATGATCAAGTAATCTTACCTAAGGTGAAGAAGAGGAAGAGCAGAAAAAGTATTTGAAATAATTTCATGCTGGCTCGCTGTAAAGCTTGCTGTTAATTCCACATTCAGGCACTGAACACCTTAAGACGTTGCACTTGTTAATTTTTATTTCTGAACAAGTTACAGTTTGTGCTAAGGGAGTCTACCTTCTGGGAGGGACAAGTTTTACTTCATACTTGTAGGAAAAGGAAGGATTGTGTATCAAGTTTGAATACTTAACTGGTAAAGCCAGTTTATCTTCTTAAAATTAGCAAGGTCACTTAATGCAGTTTAAAGATTGCTCATAAGGGCAGAGGATTTATACAGGCTGTGGACAGCAAGATGCAAATTGTATAAACTGAAGACACAGACAGTTGTACTTAACATAGTTATTGAAATATTTAACAGATTATGATTGCAAAATTATTTTGTGTTTCCCTTCTTCTGTTCTCAAAATGCATCTGTGGTGTTTCTAGCTCAGTGTCAATTCTTTAGAAATGGCACAAAACTCTATGTTACTTCGACAGATAAACAGTTTGGCTGATTTTCCCTTTCCTTTACAATCTAGTGTCGTTTTTTCTGTGCTTCAGTGTATTGTGTAACTCATGAACTTCCTTTAAATGTTTAATGGGAGGGGGTTGAAGGCTAATGTAATTAACGGTAATAATCGCTCAAAATACAAGGCAGCAAACTGCAGCCCCCGCCCAAGTCTGCCTGTTATAACTTACACCGTAATGCTGCTTTAGCTTTTTTGGTATCTGATAACCATAAATGACTTTATAATACATAAAACATTTGGTAATATATTTGGTTATCTTCCTTTCTGGGTACAAAAGCCTAGTCTTGGCCTAGGCGTGGCCACAATATAAGGCAAAGTAGATGAGTTTGTTGCTGTGACTTGGCATGTTCCCACGAGCCTGGCCGCAAGATCTTCTAAAGTCAGTTTCTATGATAAGGCATCTGTCTCTCATCTCCAAGATACAGGGTTCAGTCTTGATCTCTGGTCATGGTCTATGTGCAGTACATGTTCCTCCCATGTTTGTGTGAGTTTTTCCCTGTTAATCAGGTTTCTTACCACCTCCCAAATAACATGCTGGTTGACTGGGTATGCTAAACTATCTGTATATATTGTATTTATCCCTAAGCTTGTGTCCAGTGCCATGAGCAAAAAAGAGATCAGAAAGAGATGCACCAGTTCACTTATGCATTAACCAATGAATAAGGAGGTCTTAGGGGGAGTGTCTACTGATTTGAATGAAGTAACTTTCATCATGACTGATAGTAAGCATGGTTTAGGTCTAACTCTTGTAATTCTACTTCATTGTAGTTACTGACTGTTCAGGTAGCATTGTCACCTCACAGCAAGAGACTCTCCAGTTCAATTCTCGGCTGCTGTACCTTCTGTGTGGAGTCTGCATGTCCTCGCCATGGTCGAGTGAATTTAAAGACATGCAGGTAGGTGCGAGCATGTGTGGGTGTGCCTTCTTTAAGGTTGGGCAACGGGCTGGCAACCTGACACCATAAAACTTAACTGACAATCATTAGCAGACTGGAGTTCCACTGTGGCGACCCCTAACCCGAAAAAGCCACAAGACAGTGTATATTCAAATGCTGCATTGGTCATCATTCTCCCAGTGTGTCAGAGAATTCAGCTGTGAAGCCAGGGAGAACAAAGAGCAGTTAACTTATTTCATTCAGTCATTCATTCTCTCATGTATTGTAATATTCAGTGGTATGAAGGAGCCATAGCTTATCAATGCAAGTAACAGGTGTAAGGCAGAAATCAAAATCCTGCAAAGGATGCCAGTCCATTACAGCACACATACTCAAACTCACAACCATATGCTTCATAATTCTTTAGGTAGTTTATATGCAGATCACCAGTTCACTTACTGGCATGTATTTGAATATAGAAGGAGATTGTAGAATCCAATACAGGAAGACACAGCCCCAGTAAAGAAGGCACTCCAGCAGCCTGGAAGCAAAAAAAAAAAAAAAAAAACAAGGAGCCACAGTGGATCCAAGACATTTGAGTTCATATCACAATTAGCTTATAACTTACTATTGATTGCAAATAACACTGTGATTACAAAAACACTGGTAACACAGGTGCTCAAATTTGTCAGGTCACAAACAAAGCAAAATTAAAGCAGTATTTATTGCAGGGAGCAACCCATCATTGCACACCCATATCCCTTACTTTATTATTCTTACTCAGAAGTCACTGTACCCCCCAAGAAAGAGAAATCTCTGTCTGTGAAAGGAAAACCTATGTCACTTGTCCTCCAGGAGGCAACATGACCGACACACCCAAAATATACTGCAATTCAAGTGGCAAAACATTGTTCCTATGTAATGTGACCAAGGGTAACAATGCTCAGTCATGGATGATATAAGCAACTGACTGTAGCCTGAAAACCAAAGAGTGTTAATCAGCAACCCTAACCTCTGCACAGTGTGCCACCACTGCACCACTTATTGTGTTTCATTTTATTAATTTGTCAGCCAGATAAGCACACTGATGCAACTGCATCCTTTCAACTAATGAACACTGCCTGCTTAAGTGACATGCTTACAGTCACACAACACATAAACATTATCAACAATGATGATGATTATATTGCATGGGATCACCCAATAGCAAAAGTCCAAAACTATATGCAGGAAAACCAGATGCAGTAGCAGAAAAAAAATAGCATTGATCATTGAAATCTCTACACCCAGCAATTATATTGTCTTACATATTGAGAGGCACAAAGCCATAAAACATCAAGATGTGCAAGCAGAAATAAGAGCACTGTGGAAGAAAGATACCCAAACAGTTCCAGTAGTAGCAGAAGCAACAGGGTTAATGAAAAATAATGTACAGTTATACTTAAATATGCTACCAATACATGTAATCCCATATGAATTACAAAGCAGGCAATTCTAGGCACACACCAGCTGATGAGAAGAGCACTCTTGGCTAACATCAAAGACTGAAGTGATACTAATTTCATTAAATTTAATCATACCCTGACTTAGGAATGGGGTCCATCCCCATCAAGATATGGAAAAAAAATCTAAGTATTTTTTTTTTTAAATTAAATAGACAGAGATAGAAAAACAGACTGAAATACTGAAAGTCCAGAACTTTAGGCTGAGGCACGCTGGTATTTCATAACCTTTATCCACTATTTTAAAGTGCCAGAAAATTAGCTTAAAATGGAGTAAACAAATGTTTACTTCATTTATCCAGTTTATACTATCCTGAAATGAAAATATCAAAATAAAGAGACTAAAAACTAAAAATCCCAAAAGTAGATAAACAATACAGCATCCCAGTGCTGGGCCAAACATACTCAGTTCAAAATAAATTGTAACCAAAATCATCTATAGTCTGTTTATTCATGACAAGTCCAAGCACACTTTGAAGTGGGCATACCTCCACAATACCCCTAGTTATTATTCTTAGTGGTATGTCAGAAACCATTATTACCTATGATCATCGTATGTCAGACATATTCTCCCCACACAAGTACAGGGAATAAAGGTGATGTACTAACACTCCCAAACCAGAACTGGAGTGCCCCAGGAGAAATAGGACCCCCAGTGGAAAAGAAGAACGTGTACATCCAGAACAAGGAAGGAGAAGAACCTATCAGACAGAAAGAAAATATCACCCATGAAAAAGGAGAAAAAGAACGGGGGGGGGTCAATACTACAACAATGAAAAGGAGGACAACTACTGCTACGGGAAGATTTTACACAACTGTACTATTTATTTATTTATTTTTTTTATTTTATTTATTTAGCATTTGTTAACCGGGTATGCTCGACTGTGCCTGAGCCCATTTTCAGCTGAGGCCCAGGGAGAAAACTCCATACAGAATACTTGTGTAGGTAGATTAAAAAGCTTTAAATAAATAGCAAACTCTCATGCAGTGGTAACATTACATACAAAATAAAAATCTGGCATACAGTACAACAATATGCAAATCAGCAGGTAGTGAGGTTAATGATACTAACAATCGATGGTGGTTATCATAGTTATATATAGAACACCAAACGCGATAAATACAAGAAACTGCTGCTGCAACAACAACAAGGCTAAAATGTCCACTCATTTACTCTCACAAAAGGTTTAATAAAACAAGTGATAAAACAAAGTGAAAAAACAAACCAAGTAGTATAAAGCACTTTTTGTCTAGTAAAATAACTAGACCATCAGATAAAATATTCCCCACACACAGATCCTTAAATTAGAGATCCCCAACCATCTGACCACTGTTGTATCAACTAGGGTTAATCCTTACTGTTACTAACCAGTCCAACAAATTAAAAGACAGAGTCATTGAATCACAATACAAAGTTTTAAAGTTTACAGATTTAAATAACCTTACTCTAATAAAAATCAATTTAAAATAAAACAATAAGTATTCTAAACAAATATGTTGTAGCCTTAAGAGGTGTACAAGTACTACGTATAATTATACACTTGCTTATAGCTTAATCATCTTGTCATCAGTATAAAAGGAAGGACCAGTTTATGGAGGAGTGCCTGTCATTGAACATCTCAGGGTTGAAGTCAGAGAGAGTGTGACAGTCTTTATATTTGTGAGGTCTAATGTGTTGTAGGGAGTATCTTTGAATGCATGTGGGAGAGTGGTCGCTTAAGGAATCAGGTAATGTTTTGGGGATGTGGCATAGGTTTGGACTGGAGACAAGGATCTTGTCTACTATAGAACAAAAGTTAGTTGGCTTGCTAAAGTGGGTAGAGGTTGTGATAACTTGTATGAAGCTGTGAAGGTGGGTTCCTATTATATAATTAAAGACGCAATCTTTCAAATACGTCTTGATCGAACTTGAAAGCACGAAACAGCAAAACAGTGAAACGGCATATAAGTGATTTCTTTCCCTAGGAAGGAAATCACTTGGCCGCCTTTGTTACTTTGCCGTTTTCATCACTGTAGTGCAATCTCAGAGTTGGTATATTTAAGAAACAGCCCCCCACATCGGGAAAAAAATTGCTGTTCCGAGTGTTCAGGATTGTAAGCTTTCACTTACATGGGGTCAATAAATCAGCGTTCACTTTTTTAAGCATTCGCTGATTTAATATAGACCCATGAAGATTTATACTAGAGTTAGGGAGTCAGTGGTTAGGGTTTGCCAGTTGATGTTGATGTCACCTAGTATTACAATTTTGTTAGATATGGAGTGAGTGATCTAGGAGAGAACATGTTCAAGTATGGGAATATCATTGCCAGGGGTGTGTGTGTGTGTGTGTGTGTGTGTGTGTGTGTGTGTGTGTGTGTGTGTGTGTGTGTGTGTGTGTGTGTGTGTGTGTGTGTATGTATATATATATATATATATATATATATATATATATATATATATATATATATATATATATATATATATATAAGCAATTGTAAGTTTTTTGTATTGAGTTTGTAGTTTACCATTAAAAGTTCAGCATGGTGAAAGCTGGGGAGTAAAACGGACAGAGGGGACATGTTAAGTTGGTAAATATTGCTATACCTCCTCCTTTTTTATGGACCTTGTCCAAGTGAAAAATATTGTATCCAGGGGGTAGGATTTCTTTGTCAGTGTTGTAGGGATTAAGTCAAGTTTCAGTGAGAGTTATTACATCAGGAGAGTAATGGGAAATCCATGAGTGGAATTCACTGACTTTATTAAGAATGCTGTGTATATTCAGGGAGTATAAGGTTATGCACTTGGAGGGGGAACTAGGGTATGGGGGATATGGGGGAGGGGAGAGGGTATCAGAAGAGGGACTATAGAGGGTGCCTGAGTTGGGGTGGATATCTCTGGATAAGAATACATTTTTGGTGATGTGTATGAGAGTAGGAATCTTAGATCAGTAGGTGAGATATTTAGGCTTAGTTTTTAGGGGGTAAGATGGGTGGAGGACTGGTTTGATCCTGAGTAAGAGTGGGTTAGTGTGGTTAAACAGAGTGGGCGTTATTAGGAAAGTATAGGAAGTTTGTAAGTCTATAAGTGGGTGAGTAAGAGTAGGAGGAAAGTTTATGGGAGATAATTTAGTGTAATAAGAGGACAGGTGTGAAAGCAGAAGGAGAAAGTGAGCTGACACAAAGATGATCAGCATGCTAAGGGTGGGTGAGAAAATATAAGAAGAGAAAGTTTGAGAGAAGATAAATAGAGAAGAGTAGGTAAGCTATTGTATGAAGATAGAGGTGAATTAGGAAGAAGAGGCTGGTGAGAGAATGGAACTTTAGTTGTGTGATGTGAGGTGAGGAAGAGTTTGAGCAAATGCGAGAATGTAGCAACAGAAGAGTTAGGAAATGGAAATACCGTGTTTGTCCAAAAGAAAAGAACCAAGAACGTCACCTTTTTAAATTTATGGTGATTGATTTCTTGGAACCAGATCTAAGGGGCTTTTACACTGATGAACATCTTCTCAAGAAAGAGCTCATATGGATTCTTGTGTGGTGCCCCTACCCCCCCCCCTGGTTTGAATGAATGTTGTTCTATTACACCTATATTAAAGCTAAAAAGTCATACATTTGTCGCTGCAACACGGATTTTTTACTATTCCTATTCTCAATATTATTTTCATTTTTATTTTTATTGTTTCACAACTATTGTTGAAGTTTTATAATTAATGTGTACTAAACTAAAGTTGAGTCATGTGAATGTTTGATCACATGTTGATCACATGATGTATTAGGATTATTTAAGGTTGGAGATAACCATGCCAAGCAGTTCTGAAGAAGTCTTTGCTAAAGACGAAAGCGCATGACTGCATTTGGTCTGTTTTTGCTGTCAATAAATTGGATTTGTGGTTTGGACTTTGGTTTGTGTGGTTCCTGGGTCTCTACCTTCAATACATTGTTTGTACTTTGGAGTGAGGGGGTATAGTGCTGTGGGAAGTCCAGTAAGATGGAATGTTGAGAGATTAGATAAGTCCTTCCATATCACTGTTTCAGTATTTTTCACCTCTCGGAGAGTACAAAAGCTACAGTGAAGGCAAGGAGAAGGAAGGCAAGCAAGAACCTCCACAAACCCATGAAGGATAGCCTTGGCAAATCCTGTCTGGGATCTGGAAATGACATAATTTTGTAATGTTTAGAGAATGCATGAAACAAAACAATTACCAGCTTCAGAGATGGAGTTGGCATGAAAACTCTTGAAGAAATCCCTTGAGGAAGCCACTCCCCTAGTAGAATTAGCCCTAACAGAGGCAGACAAGTGGTTTCCATGAAAAGAATGACAAAAAGAAATAGTCTTTGAAATCCAGAAGGAGACGGTTTGCTTAGAAACTACCAAACCCAATGTCCTGGTGTGAAAAGAAACAAAAAATTAATAAGATTTATGAAAAGCCATTGTTTTGCAAATATGAATAACCTTTTTACTAGCAGCTTGTGGAGAAGGGAAGAAGGAAGGATAGACTGATTAAGAGACAGCTCATTAAACACCTTGTGCATCAAAGAAGGATTTGCACAGAGAGATACCCTGTTTCTATAAAAAAATAAAAATGAAAGGACCAACATCAAGGCCTGGAGATCAGACACTCTTCTGGTGGAGGTTAAAGCAACCAATAAAACAGTCTTCCAGGTGCAATGCTGCAAAGAAAAGTGGCAGGCTTGATAGGAGCCTGAGTCAGTTTTCAAGGACAAAATTAAGATCCCAAGAAGGAGGAACGGGCTTTCTTCGAGGTCTGATATGAAGGACTCCTGTTAGAAATTGCTTGACCTCAAATCTAGAGGCCAGAAGAGGATTCATTGTCAGACAGGCAGAAATTGCTGGCAAGTGAGCTTTCACTGAAGAATATACCAAGCTAGCATATAGCAGTTCACACAGGCATGAGAAAAGCAAGGGGACTCCCTCTGAAAAGGGATCCTGGTGTTGTTTAAGACACCAGGCAGAAAATCTCTTCAACTTGGACACATATGATTTTCTGGTATTGGGTTTCATGGCCTTCTGCAGGACCCTAAGCATGTTCTCAGACAATTGGTGTTGGAAAAGAATCAAAACCCTATCACCTAACGTGTCAGTTGAAGAGTAGACAGGTGAGACTGAAGCTTTGTCCTGAGTGAGAAGATCCATGCGTTGAGGTAACTTGTAATGATTGCCTCTGGCCAGATGGAATAACAGGGGGAACCAGTGCTGCCTGGGCCAAATAGGAATCACCAAGAAGATATTTGGAGAGTCCTTCTAGATCTTGTGAAGGACCTTGGGAAGAAGAGGAAGGGAAGGAAAGGCATAAAGGAACATTCTCTTCTAAGAGAAAGACATGGCATACAGTTTCCGAGTGAAAGCACTTGGTACTTTAAAACAGAAATGAGGGAGTTGCCTGTTCATGGGGGAGCCAAAGAGATCCATTTGAGGAATACCCCAGCAATGAACTATGTCTAGAAACACATCATTCTACAGCATCCATTGCTGAGGCTGTGTTCTGCACCTGCTGAGAGAATCTGTCACAAGACTGCACTCTGAAGGTATATAGTCTACCTGTAGAGTAGCTTGCAAATTGATGGCTATTTTCCATGCTTGATCAGCTAGTCTGCAAAAAAGGTAAGACCTTGTGCCCCCTTGCTTGTTGATGTACCACATAATTGTGGCGGTGTCTGCATAAACCCTTAAGGGATTTGGCACCCAGAGCATATGGAAAGCATGAAGAGTCAAAATGAGAGCTCTCATTTCATTGATCTTGATGTGATCTGCCCTCTGCTGACAGGACCAAAGATTCTGAACCTTCTGGGTGCCTGAAATGGCTCCCCACCCCAGCTCTGAGGCATCCATAAAGAGTTCCTGGGATGACTGAGGAGTTTAAAAAGGAACACCTGGACTGATAGATATCTGTTTAATTCACCAATGAAACTCAAGTTTGAGACAAGCGAGCAGAGTGACTAGATACTCTAGTGGGTGGCAATGTTGGAAACCATACTGATTTTAGATACCATAGAAAGTTCCTCACATGAAGCCTGTCCCAGGGAAGCATGACAGTGGTAGAGGCCATGAATCCCAGAACCCTGAGAAACCACTTGGCTGGAAGACATTCAAGGGAAGCAGAGAAAGAAAAAAATTGTGAGAAACAAAACCTTGGATGTGGGAAGAGAGGCTGATATTGGAACAGTTTGGATCCTGCAGCCTAGAAAATGTGATCATGAGATGGAGTTAGCATTGACTTCTGAAGGTTGGCAGTGAACCCCAGATTGTTTAACAGAAGCTGGGGTAAAGTGAAAATCATGCAATAGCTTAGCCTGAATAGAGAGTATATAGGAATATGAAGGTAGGAGTTCTTTAGGTCCAGGGAAATTAGAAAGGCCTGGAGAAACAACAGAAATCACCACTGGATCAGATGAAGGGCATTTATATAAGAATCTGCAGGCATCTGGCATCTTATAGAACAGGTAAAGCTTCTTAGGTGCTGGAGGTTGAGAGCCTGGTGACAGAGAAGCAGCAGAAAGGGTATCCAATAATGCAGCCAACACAGGGGGGTACAGCAGAAGGTTTTGCAGTCCATCTGTAACAACTCATAATACCTGTTCTGGGCATACAATACCTGAGAGGAATCCCATTTAAAATGCTCCATCATTTGCAGTACTGTCTCTCCAAAGGAGAATACTGTCTGACACTTCCTCCTACCCATAGTCTAAAGGAGCAGACACATGAGACGAGTAGGCTAAAAAGTCAGCATCAGAATCACAATCCTCATCTGAGACTCAGGGTCCCTTGCCCTTTTGGGGGTAGAGGACCAAGGAGGTGCTGGAACCAAAACTCCCTGAGGAGGTTTTAAAGCCATCAAGGCATTGAATAACTGTTGTCTGAAGTCCTGCCATTTTCTTTATGGATCTCTGGCAGCTGGCACCATATGCTTTGTCTTCTACCTTTTCTTTAAAGGTACATCCAGTCTGACAAGGCAAGGTGGCTCGAACCCATGCCTGAATTTGATCAAGCTACCTGACACCTCTTCCGTAACGAGTATCTGAGAAATCTCTTTAGGTCTCTTGGAGATTATCAGCCATAGTTCTCCCTCACCATCTGCTGCAGACATTTGCAAGGTCTTTGACAAACATGCAAAAATCCAGTTCTGTGCTAGCCTCCAGGAAGGTCTCGGCAGAGGAAATCAATGTCAATACCGGATGGTTCTCCAGGTTCTCATCCACCTCAAGAGAGACATGTGGTAGAGGTTGGAGAGCAGCAGGCTCAGGTATAGATTTCTTGGCTTTCTTGAGCAGTAACTGTACCTCGGGATGAGCATATTCTGACATAGTACATTGGGCCAACAAATTGAGATGTTGGTTCTCAGGATAACTGGAAAGGGAAGAAGGACAGCTATGCAAAGTCTTTGGTACGAAAGCCTGACAGAAGGAACACTGAGTGTGGTCATGAGATGCACCTAAGTAAAACAGGCACCTATCATGGCAGTCGTAATGGGGAAGCTGCCTCTCACGTTGACATTTCCCTTTCTTAGATGGCATGTAACACACTAAAAAAATAGAATAAAAAGAAAAATGAACCCCAACAAGATACTTATCTGAAAGTGCAGGCTTGTTATAACCAGCACAGTGAAGAGCATTCAGATTGATGTTCCACAATGGCATTCAGACTGGAAGCAACAAAGTCCTGCTCTGAAGAGTTTGCACATCATCTTTATGCCCTCTATGCTTGCATGGGGAGCATACAACTGATGTATGATCCTCATAGGTAATAAAGACTTTGCTATACTGGCTGGACATTTGGCTATCATTGGCAAGAGATCCCAGGGGTAATGAATACTGCAACAGTGATATGGAAGGATATCTGAGGGCTAACTGGAATAGCTATTTAACTCATAAATTATGCAGGTGGGTCAGCATTGAGGTGTAGATAGATAAAGAGCTGACTACCTTCCACTGTGATCTTGTTTCAAATAACACCTTGGGCTTCTGAGGCAGTGGCAGGTAGTATGGGTGTGCTCGTCCAAGGAGGCAGAGAGGGAAGCATGCTCAGTGCACACTGGAGCAGTCAGCTATCCATGACGGAGACCAGTGAAATATCCACAAAGTGCATCTTGAAGGTGACATCAGCCCCTTACAGAAGTGAGAGACAAATCAGCACTGACACCTATTGCACAGTCATTCCATCATGTGCTACTAAGCATTCTCAGGGAGTGGGGAAATTAAGTAAAAAAAAAACAAACTCTGCGGTAGCAGTATGATGCTGCATCAGGGTCCTTGATCTCCTCACCAGCTCCAGAAAGGGGTTAATTACAGCCCAAGAGAAATTAAGCCATGTTTGGTAAACCTGAGTAGACAATGAAAGGAACTGGAGACATCTGACTGTCAGCTACATGGAGCCAAAAAATAGGATCGAAAAAAATCACAATGGTGCAAAGTTTTATATTTGAAGGTAATCTAATCTAATATTTAATGTAATACAATAAGAGATGATTTCAGTTATCTAGTGCCTATTTTAATGCACTATATGTTCTGCTTCTGATCTACTATAGCTATGAAGTAATACATGTGTTCATCTCTTCTTACTGGTCTTGTTAATTTTCATGTCTGCAATACAACCCTAGTTTTCTGTGTTTTTTGACTGTAATTGTGGCACATCATGTACACATGTATGTTAGGTCACTAGAAAGTGAATGTGTTACAGAGTAAAAGCTCATCTGTAATATATTTTCTTTCATAACCAATTCAAAGTAGTTAGTCTCAGTTCCTATTTTACTACGTTATTGCTGTTGCCACTTGCCATATGGGTTTGGAGTATTTATTAAACCTTTTGAAACTTTAATTATCTTTGACTTTCTATTCATAATGTAACACTAAGATTTTGATGTTGAGATTTTGTACAGAGATAAAGCGTTCCATCTTTAAACAAAAAATTTGAAGAAGGAAAAAATAAAACCAGAAAATGAAAACTGGAGGTTCTCTCAATGCATTTAATGTGAAATTCCAGATGAGATCAATACTGTGAAATACTGAACCTATTGAACAGATTTTTTTGCCAGTAATATAGGTTCATAGGTTCATAGGAGGGTACTAGGCTATTGGCCCTAGGGCCTATAAAAGCCTAGCCAAAAATGTACCCTAGCTTTCGCCACCCAAGAAAATTATTTTCCTGTGCACCTGTCGAACAGAGCCACAGAAGTGATCCCCAGGGTGAATTTCCTATCTCCCATCCAATCATCAAGATTTTTCTTGAAGAGTGCTAATGAGGAGCTCTGTTTGACATAGATTATAGATAGGTAGTCTGTTCCAGAGTATGAGAAGTCTCTGGGACAGGAATCTATCCCTCCAGCATGTTCTGTTTATTGTGGTGACAAGGTTTAGGTCCTTAAAGCGTGTAGCTCGGAGGGATTGGGATTTTTTTAAGTGGAGCATGTCCAACAGCTCTGGGTTTGACATAGCTTTGTATGTTAGGCGATCGCCTCTGAGTAGGCAATATGTGATGGAGTAAAGCTGGAGTTTTTTGAGACGGTCTGCATAGGGCATCTGTTTGAGGCCAGTAATACTCTTTGTGAGGTATTTCTGTGGCCTTTCCAGTTGTTGTAGATGTCTTGTGAGGTACATACCAAAAGGAGCGTTGTACTCTATAATGGGTCTAATGAGTGATGAGTAGAGGGGAACAATGACCTCTTTTTTTCTGGATGAGAAACCTTTTGTGATGAGGTGAGCCATGTAGAAGGATTTCCTGACCACTGTGGCGATGTGATTATCAAAGGAGAGACTATTGTCCACCTAAGTATCAAGGTCTCTTATCACATTTTCGGCATTAAGTAGACTACCAGCTATGTGGTAGTTCATGGGTACAGAGTTCTTACCAAAGGAGATGACAATACACATTTTGGCATTGAGCTTCAGGCCATGGCTTTGACACCAGGCATCTGTCTCAGTGAGGCCCTTTTGTAGTATGTCCACATCGTTAGGAGTTTCAATTATGGCTCCTAGTTTGCAGTCATCTGCAAACTTTGTTAGCCAAAGACCTTCTGTGTTAGCCTGTAATCAGAGAAGTAGATACCAAACAGGAGAGGACCCAGGACTGAACCCTGTGGTACTCCACTTGTCACTGGTCTAAAGTCAGATTTGGAGGCTGCTACTTTCACAGTGTGGGATCTGTCCGTGAGCCAATTGGCAACCCATCTTGTGACATAAGGATTTATACCTAGTTTAGTGAGCTTATCTATAATTGCAGAGTGGGGAATGGTGTTGAAAGCCTTGGCGAGATCTAGATAAACTGTGTGAACCACCTTACCCTCATCTATGGCTTTGGTGACTGTTTCAACGAAGTCAATCAGGATGAGGGCAAGGTAACAACCATTTTCATATGAGGAATGAAGACTATGGGCCGGATTCAAAAATACCTACACTAAGTGTACATGATATGTAATCAAGAACATCCCTACCAATTTTTTGTGTGCCTCCTGGTCACTCAGAAAGATTGCACTTGGTGTACATGTAGTCTACACTTTGACTTTGTGATAACCTTTATGAATCCCTGTCAGTATTTAAAGTTGCAAGAAAATCAGTAGGAAAACTAAAATTAGGAAGAAGAAGGTGTGCATTATGCCTGTTTTCTCTGTTCACTCAGAATGGTGTATACTTAGTGTAGGCATTATTGAATCCAGTGGATAGAGCATAATGGGAATTCTAATAAACTCAATGTAAAAAAATATGCATAAGACGTAACTTATAAAAACATTCTAACCTTAAAAACACTGAAACAGTGACTTTAATGAAAAAATGTTTAATGAATTTGTGGCCTACTGTTTGGCTAAAGTAAGAAAAATCAGCCTCTGATTGCAATTACAGAGAGACATTACAGCAAGTGTTGAAATGGGCTTACATGTGGAATAAAATGATGATTTAATTCAAAGAAGGCTATAGACAAATGTTAACATTTGAAAAGATTTCAAGATTACTTTAGATTTAGTAGTGCAAGTAGCACACAAAAATGCACAATATTTTAAAATAAAGGAAACTGAAGGGGCATGCAACAGTGTCCAACAGCAGAGCTTTCAAGGGGGTTTATTGTTGAAATAAGGTAGAGAGATCTAATGTATGTCAGGAGTTAAAGGACCACAAGACCTGAAGTGCAATTAGCAGAAGTATAAAGAATTTCTGAAATTGTAATGTCTTGAGTATTTCCCCTCTTCTGAGGTATAGTGTTAGTACTTATAAGCTGCAGAGATTTATAGGGAGTAGACAACCATGCCAGGGTATGCAGGAGCAACTTCACCACCTACAAAAATGCTTTAAAGGAAAGAACGTTTTAGAGTCTGCTGTTTTTATTAGACTTGCAATTTAATTTTACCAGTGTCAAGACTCAGTGTTAGGTCACATTTTTCATATAAGCAACCTCTTCTAACTGTGAATTTAAGACAAAAATTATACATCTGTGATAACATTAGACATACAGCAAATGTTTGTAAGAATAAGAAGCATTAAAAAAAAAGCATGGGTTGAAAGACTTGAAAGTAAAATAGCACTTACTGGCCTTATACTGAGAAAAGGAGTACAGAGAAAACAATCTTGTTAAATGACATGCAGTCTGAATGTGCAGAAAGTTAAACTTTGGCTGATTCTATTGAAACTATAATGGAAGCTCCTAAATTTTGACCAAAAAACACAAAAAAATTACATAGTTTTTAGCACTTTATGTCATTCCTCTCAACTGTACCTCATTATGAGGAATATTCCTCATTTTTAAGTCTTAAAATCTATTTATCCCATGCAGTTCCACAGTGAAAGTGCCTGTTCCACTTTCATTGTTAATATTTTTTTAAACAAATATCCATCCAGATAATATAAAAATCATAATTTATAAAAGCAACTTTCTGTAAATATAAACTAACACATTTAACCACACTGTTAGCTTCCTAGTTGAAGTTATTAGGAAGTGCCCAATATTTTGTCCAGTTGCCCCATATTATGAAAGATAGTGTTACACATTTTGGAGATAGAATGTTTCACTTATCCGCAGTGATTTCCAGAACAAGACATTTATTTTCACAGGTATCTCCTTGCCACAAAAAAAAAAAAAAAATAAGAAACAGACAGGACACTATCTAACCCCAAAGTGAGTTTTGTCTACTCCACAAACAAGCTAAAAAGAGTCCAAGGAGGAGCCCATGTACCCACGTAACAAACAAATAAATAAATAATCAAATAAAGTCATAGTTACATAGTAAATGTGTTATTTTCCTACTTCTATTTGCAGCTGTAACATCACTTTCATACATCAACTTTATTAATAATGACTACAAGGAAGAATGTCAGAACCAACTATAACATAAAAACAAGCAACAATAATTACATAACAATACACACCAATAATCTGCCCAATCAGATATATTCACATTCCAGTTTGACAAGTATATAAAATTATTACAAAGTAATTTTTTGTATCTGCATAATCCGGTCATTGGCCTCTCTTCCTGCTCCCAATTACACAAATTCATCTCACCATGCAGTGAGATGCCAGGTCTATTCATTCCCCAGGTAAGGCAAGAGCCCTATGGCCCATTCATTCTGTCATTACAGTTAAGAGCTTCAACAGTCAATTAATTTCCCAGCGACAGGAGTAGGTAGATAGGGAGAGGGGCAATCTGCAAGCCAAGCCACCCTTACTCCACCTAATTCCTCCTCATGGAGCCACCCTTACCAAGCCTAACTCCTCCTTATGGTAGCCAGGAGCTCCATCAAGGTTTGCTGCCTGGAAGAGCTACTCTGCACTCAGTGCAGGTCTTTCTGACTGTGTGCAACACAGATCACCTAGTAACTACTTAACACTGCCAGATTCACTTCCCCCACCAGGATGGGTGAACCAACAAATCCCACTTACCCCTATTCCCTGCTCAGCTGTTTCACCATGCCCTGCTGCTTCTTAAACATGCTTTCTCTAGGGTTTAGTCAGGGTTTTATCCTTCTATGCCACAGAGTTGGGTTAAAGTTACTATCAAGTCTTAACAAATGGAAAGTCCAACCTAAAGAATGGTTTCCATATAAATGTAAAAGCAAACAATACCGCAGAAATAGTTCTAATTCCAATATGAACAGCTCTTGATTGTCTGAAACCAGGAGATTATTTATCACAAAACCAAAAGTCTAAATCAGCCCTGTCAGGTAAGTGAGTTCTCATATCCCAGTTAATACAGTCAGTAAGTGCATGTCATTTGGCTTTAACTGGGCAATACCAAATCAAGTCTAATAATCAGCTGTAGCAGAATTATACCAACAGCTATGGTCTGTTCAAGCCCAACACCTTCACTTTAACCTAGCTGGTGAGGGTTGTCACTGATATACTGGCCAGAGTAATGAGAGGAGAAAGTGGTGGCAGGTTGTGATCTGAATACACCTAAAGGTAAGGCTTGTAATCATTCCTTAGAGACGTACACCCATACATCATTTCATTTTTCATCTTGAACAATACAAGTTCTTGTGCAGTACTGGCAAATTCATTTTTTTAATTCTTTCAGTCTAAAACTACACATTATTTTGTTTACTCCATCAGTGACTTCAGATCCCAGTCCCAGATAATATAAAACCAATTATTCTGATGTACATATACAGCATACCTGATAAAAAAACAGAGCATAACTTGAGTGTCTATAGTAGCTCTGAATTTTTAGTATCTACTTACTTTGTCTTAATGTATTTTCAAAAATTCATAAGATAAAAACATTTCTGAAGAGGAGGAAGAGGAGCAAGTGTGTTACTGTAGGAAAGAGAAACACATGCAGGTGTCTGGCTCAGTGCAGTACCTTCTGTCCTGCATTCCTTCTAGGACAAACTCATCAGTTTATATCTAAGTTATAACACTGAGCTCTTTGTAACTGTTGGCTCTTTATAGCTACTGAATAATGACTACAATGTAAAGCCTGTTTGTCTTGCTGTTTTTGCATATTTTATACACTATGTGTCAATATAAGTACTTAGTGTACCTCATACATTTTCATAGGAATTTCCCACATCGTCTGTTCTCTGCTCAGTTACTGTTCTTTGTGATGCCTTTTTGAGTAAATCTGATATTTGTGTTAATGTCTGTTGTGCTGTTTTATCACCTTGTCACATCTGAAAAGGATCACTAGTAATAATTAAAACTACCAGGCTAACAAATGGATAAGCAATTAACCCATTCATTCATTTATTCATTCATTATTTCATCAGATACCCACTTTATTCTGTTCAGGGTCTTATGTTAGCTGGAGCTTATCCCAGCATTAACACATACAGGGCAGAGAACTAATCTTAGAAAGTTGTCAGTCCATCACAGGATACCCCAGGACATGCGCACGCACATGTACAAAGGCACATAGAAAAGCAATTCATATATGATATGGATATGAGAGGAAACCAAGGACACCAGTGAAAACACATACATAGGCACAGGAAGGACATGCAGATTCCACAATGAAGGCATACCCATCTGTGAAATGAACTTAGGAATGCAGGAAGGCAATGTTCAACATCTCCACTCATTGCAAGTCTAACTGAAAAATAAATATTAATTTCACATGTTGCATTATATATGTAAATTTATTACGTCCTATCTACTTCTTGTGAAAAAAAGCAAACTGAAAGAAGAAAAAGCATTAACATAAAACTTATAAGTATCAGAAGGGCTTCTACTCCATCAGCTGCAAGGTGATGCACAGGACACAGGGTATTTTATACTATATGTCTTTGCTCCATCAATGGATTATCCATGATACCTACATTTGGCATATATTTGACCTCTACCAACATTTCATGTAGGGTCTTCTAGTTATTAACCTCACATATTGCCAGCTATACAGCCTAGGATATCCTGTTCCCATTAAGGTATGCAGCTGGCCACTCATAATGGTGTCCACTGCTGTCTGTCACAGGTGATACAGAGCATTACTTGGAACTGTGACTGATGCCCCCCCCCCCATCCAAAAAACCCTGACACAGCTGAAATGGAACACAGCACCATGCATTCCCAGGCACAGACACAGAACATTGTTGTACATGTGTTTGGTCTCATGAAGTCTCACCTCCGCTGCTTGTTTACATCTGGTGATGCACTGTAACTCACACCTGAGACCTGCAGTCAGTTATTTTGGTGCATGTACATGCAAACAGTTTCAAATAGAGAATGTCACAGTATAGCCTGACATACCTGTTCAGTCAGTACAGGATGAGCTGGGCACATTCACTAGTTGAACTATCTGGAGCAGCAGCACCCCATGCAAGGCAGAGGTGGGTGCAACTTGTGGCACTGGAAAAGAGGATGTGTCTGGAAAACAACTACTGGCCATAATAAGGACAACACAGAATGAAATTCATGCAAGCCCAGGCTATGCATTACAGTTCACTCTCTGACAATGCTGTGCATCAGACATTACCGTACCCCCATAGGCCAGATCAGTGGACAGGACACAGTCATCATTTGCCCAGGTAGAATGGAGTGGAGAAAAGTAACAGGTAACAGAAATGCTATTATATGTGTAAGGATCACAGCAAGTGGATGTGGTAGCCAGTCAGATGGGCAGTAGGTTGGAAGTGTCCATGTTAAGAATGTTGGCCAGGTACTGCTTGGCCCTGCAGTGTTAGGACTTCATACGTTCTGCACAATGGATAGTATACAGGACCCCCAGTATGGCTCCTCATGTTAAAAGCCAATAGACAAACATCATCCATGACCCTGAGGATTATTAATAAAATGAGAAATGCACATTGAGGTACACAATATGCAAAATATCCAAACCTTGTTTCTTGAAATTAATACCTTGTACATCTATTTTATCTGACATTAATAACTTACTATACAAGTAGCATGATGGTAAACAGTAATGAAGACTTTGTGTTCCTTCCAAATGTGCAGCCAGGCAGGAACATTTTTTATGGTTACCCAGCCTACATCTGCTGTTTTATTTTAAAAAGATTAAAGATATAAACATAAACATTGCTAACAGATAAAAAAACATTTGGTAGCCTTCTATGACCATATTCCTACTGCATAAATAAATACAGGTCTTTGTTAAGCAGTATCCCAGTAGTTTAACCACACCACTCACTTTTATTTTCAGCCTATCCATTGTATTCCTGAGTTCCAGTATATTCTGCAATGCTCTTAAAAAGTATTTTCCATTTAGCTACAAACCTCTTCCAATAGAAATACTTTTGCTTGTATCTCTGTATTCCTAAATAACTCCTGTGATGAAATTTGCTCCTTTTTGGACAACAGTTCCAGGGCAGTACTTCTATAATGTCCCCCATGGACCATGGACGCACACCTGCGTGCACTCGCTCACACGCGCACACACACACACACACACACACACACACACACACACACACACACACATGAACAGAGGCTCACCTTCTCCTTTATTTCTGTATGCAAATAATAATTTCCTTCAGTCTGTTTTTATTTCTTTCTGTACAGACTAAGTAGCTTAACCTTAGGTCCATCTCTTTAAACGTTCAGACTATGCTTTGGTATCTAAATATTTTCACAAAATAAGTGCTGCATGATTGTGTCTCTCTCAGTATAGCATATATTAAAAAGGTGCCATTGTTATGAATAACTGCAAAGTTTATACCAAGGAAATTATTTCTCAAGGGACATGACAGATTCTGTGGTTAAGATATCATTACTGTATTAGTGCTGGATATTGTATCTCCCCGTTTTGTATGAAGGTACAGGATTTAACTTTGATGAGTGGATGATTTCCCAAATGGCACTGTAATGCATTTCTTCATGCTGTGTTTGAATCTGTGGCTTTGGCACCAGTCATTCATTTCTGTTAGACCATCATGCAGGATGCTGCCGTCATGGGGGGAATCTATGATAGCTCCCAAATCACAGTCATCTGTGAACTTGGTGAGATAGAGGCATTTGACATTAGCCTTTACTTCCAAATAGTAGATGCCAAACAGGATCGGTCCCAACATAGGGTCCTGTGGTACTCCACTGGTGACCGTCTCCTGGAGGATGTGGTCTCACCAATCCTGACTTCTTGGCTCCTATCTGTGAGCCAGCCAGCAAGCCAGTGTGTTATGTAGGGATTTATGCCAAACTCTGAGAGTTTGTCAACAACACCTGAGTGGGGTATTGTATCAAACACCTTGGCCAAGTCAAGGTAGGTGGAATGCACCATTTTCCACTCATCAATAGCCTTTGTGACCCTCTTGAAGAAGTCTACCCGGTTGAGTAGGCAACACTTTCTCTTAACAAAGCCAAACTAGGATGGTTCCATTGTCTGTAGGTTGCCAATATCCTAGATGATCATTTCCATGACAATTCTTTCAACGGCTTTGCATATCAGACTTATCAGACTAATGGGTCTACCAGTTACCGGGGTCAGTTGATGGTCCACAATTATGAAGAGGGATTACTTTTGCAGTCATTCACCTGGCGTGTAACCTGCTTTAATAGTGTAGTTGTAGAGTGCCTCCAGTGGTCCAGCTAGGTCATGTTTTAGGCTATTCAGAAGGCAACCAGGGATATTATCATGGCACAATGAAGCAGTGCTTTTGTCCATAGTGAGCACAACCAGGACCTGATGCCTGTTGATAGTTGGGGAAATATGCTAGAAGGTATCTCACAGGGAGTAATGGGGTGTGGTGGGGTGAAGTTAGAGCTAAATTTAGCAGCCAGTAGATTCACTATGTCACCCTGGTCAGTGAAGGTTGTACCATTTAACACTAGTTTTGCACACCGCTGGGTGTTATTAAGGTTCCTGACATAGCTGAAGAAGGCCTTGTGATTGTCCTTACTCTGGGGGCTATCCTGACCTTGTAATTGACATTGTTGGATTTTATTATACCTCTTAGTTTCTTGTTTAGTTGAATCAGAAAGCTCTTGTTTCTATGGGAGTTACTATTTCTGATTTTGAAAATGACTTATTTTCTTTTGATATATACCCTGTTAAGGTAAGGATTCCACCAGTGGGTTGTGTTGCTCATTTTATCTCTTGAAAAATCCTCTTCTACTTGAAATGAGTTGCACTTAACAAGTGTCCAATGACAGTTTGATATATACATTCATATGTATTTCTTTATTTTTTTGTTTGCTTGTTTTTATTTCTATTTGCTAACCAGGGTAGACCACTGATCTCCATGGACCTTTTTCAGATTCAGCCTAGGATCACTGTCTGGTAAAATGACTTGCTCAGAATCACACAGTGGACAAATGGAACCTAAGAGAGTCAATGAAAGATTGTGAGGGAGCAGATGGGAGGGCTGCAATAGGAAGAAGTCAGCACAGGCAGCATCTGGGCAATTATAATAATGAGTCACTGGACAGCATAGGGGAACTGATGGCAACTGAAATTTGAGAACAGACTCAAACCATCACTAGGACTGACCAGGGCATGAAATCCATGACAACAGCCAGAGGGCTGCCTTGCAAAATTAACAAAATAAATATAATAATAATAATTGTAACAAGAATATAAGGATTAGTACCACTACACTTGATATTACTGTGGTTTGTACTTCCAGTCTAAACTCTACTTTTATGTCATATATTTTTCTCACTTGTCACATTGGGTAACAGAAGAATATTTATCTTACCTTGGGTGGTGCTGATAAATAAAGGTTGAGTGGTATGCTAAGGTGTCACCGTCATTAATTATAATTACTAGAAGTGAGTAACAGATACTGATGCAACTTTCTGAACTTTGTAACCTGATCCAAAAAAGTCACAGGTTGCTATATTACATTAAGCTGGAGCCCTTCGCCTGCCATCATAGGTTTACTGTACACATGGCAAACAATAGTTACATTGAAGACACACTGAGCCATTGATTTCTGTGATAAACAAAAATACACCACAGTGGAAATCTTGGTCTTTTGTCTGCATTCTGGAACACATATAATAATAGAATGTTTGAGAAGCTGGTTCTAAATAACACAGACTTTATCACTGCCTGATCAGCCATATTTCACTGTGCAGGTTACGAAAACCACAACAGTAATTGCATACCTTTGAACCTCTGAACTTTAAAAATCATAGAGCTGGCCTTTAAAAATAATAGCAAAGTGCCCAAAATAGAAGCATTTTCTTATTTTTGGAATAGAAGATGCTTAAATACTAGACTACACCAGTTGAGTAGGAATTTTTGTATACTTTTATTTTGGTTATTTAATAATTTATATATATTTAAACTGGTCTACCCTTATGAGGAGAGCTGGAAGAAAGCCAGTAAATCTAGGAAGAGTCAGGCGAAATCTGAGGCCACAGTTGATAGCACTATATCTTGAGAGACATACTAATCACACGGCCCTAAACTTACCCATTCACAATCACTTTCCCTTGCATCAAACAAGACCTAATATTAATTGATATTTTCCTAAACCAGGAACACTATATCTGAAGCAGTGATTTTTTTGAGAGCTTGGTCTGAGGAGACTGCATTCACTGGGTGATTGTGCAATTCACAGTTTAACATACATTTGTGGCCATGGATGTGATATGGCCTGGCAGATCTACTTGTACTGTACAGTAACTGGTGCTGGGAGCCACCAACAACAAACAAACTGCACAAAAAAGGAGGTTTTGCCAGCTTCCACCATCTTAGAGGCTGATGTCAATTACCTGAAGGTATTGTGTTATAGGTTGGTGTGTCATGGAGCCAGGATAGCACTGAAAAGGAATCTATTTCACTGATTGATGAAGAACATTGTCGAAACCCACATGGTCGAGACCACATGATTGACAATGCAGTTCATTGATCAATGGAAACAAGCCAAACAACACCAGCAAACAAAACAAAACAATGTTTTTTCACAGGGACAAGCCTCTCTGCACCCCTACAACCCTTGCTAATTATATATACCAATTCTGAGGTCGCACTACAGTGGGGAAAGTGTACATTTCACGATTTTCACTGTACAGCAACCTTAGGCAAACATTCGACAAACTGCATTATCAATCATGTTTCAACAATGTTTTTAAGCAATCAACTAATATAGAAAAGATACTCTCTGGTAGCAGGTACATTTGTCTTGATCATATCATCTGTTGTACTATGTAGTTTAGTCATAACAGATTCTATCAAAAAAGGATGTGTGTTCATTTGGGATATGTAAATAGATCACATGCACCTATCATGATGACCAGACACAAGAGACACTTACATGGCATGTTACTGGTTGGACACTGCATATGCTGCTGTACTGTGTTTCAGCACAAGATACATCAAGAACTGCAAACTAAAATCTACACTCACAGTTATGTCTTTATGACATGTTTAACCTGTTTATACACATGGCTGTGTATTCTAGAATGTGTGTCTTTCTCCTCCATGTCACTATTATACTTTTGAATGCCTTGAGGCAGCTTTACCAGAATCCTCAGCAGATGAACTTGTCTGTGACATTCAGGAGCTGTTGATGGGGAAACAAAAGTATCTCAAAGAATCATTCCCATGTGTACAAGTGTAAATGAACAACATGTTGTAAATACATGGAGGGTACCTTTGTTGGACATCCATGTCACAATAGCACAGTCCAGTCTCTCACTCTTATTGGTTGCCCCTCAGTCCTGGTTTTGTGTTTTGCAAATGAAGCTTGCAGTGAACACTACCTTTCATGACACTTTGCAGGTACATGTCTGATGCACATAAAACAAAAAAAAAAACTTCACACAAGTCAGCATTGCCTCAGTTCAGCAGAGTTTTTGATGTGGCGCAGGTGATGCAAACTTTTGTATCAAATGGACTTATGTTTATATGTACTGTACCCACTGCAAGTGGACTCAGTCTTGCTAAACAAGGCTAAATCCACAAGCATGCAAGTGCACATGGTACATTGGCAAATGGCATAAAAGATCAAGTGGATAAAATATTTGCAGCTTGTGCACTAACAGCTATAGCAAAACACTGGTTACCAGCTAAAAATAAGCACCACTGCACTGAACATGGTATTAGTGCACATTGAGACCTTTTCAGTTAAAGGCAAACAAGTGCCATGGCACAATCCTGCAGTGGTGTAGGATGCATGGACTAATTCTACTGTGTACACACCTTCTATGTATATGCATTTACAATGATGTATGTGCAGGGTGAGCAGATGTGGAGCTGCTTCAACTGCAGAGCAGGCAGGTATTGTGGCAAAGTTATACAGTGCAAGACAGAATGTCCTCCATGTAGGTACTGTGCAAAGTCCACTGTCATATACATGGCATGCCACTAGGGATGCTGTGACATGCAGTAGTACTGTTAGCATAGCCAAAGTGATCACACAAACACAACATACATAACAACACAGTCACATATATATAGATAAAAGAAAACCGAGACTAAAAAAACACAAACAAAGTGCCCAGACGAGTCCAAGGTTCCAAGTGGATGTAACGCACTTTATTTAAAACAAATAAACAAGCGTTTTCGCTTCTGTTAAAACGGAAGCTTCTTCAGCATAAAAAGAGTGCAAGCTCACAATATTTAAAAACTACTAAATGAAGTACTATTGATGTCACTCGAATTAAGCCATTTAAAATGCATTTAAAACAAAGTACCTCAATGTAACTTTTGTTTTGGAAAACCAAACAACAAGTATACATCAAAGATTATGTATGTACTCATGTATGTGCGGGTGAATCAAGCAACCAAGGAAAGTGTCAACGTTGCTAGAAACAGTAAAACAAGTAGAAAGTGTTAAAACAGCAAAGAAAACACGCTGCCTAACCACATTTTTGAATAAGTATCCTGTGCATAAAACAGGAAAAAAGGTATAAACATATATAAGATTAACATTATAACTGTGCTAACATGGTTCTTAAAACACATGTGAAAAGTAATATCATAAACAATGATAAAACCTTGCCCAAGGGAAAATATTGTAATTATCATTGAAAAAACCTTTTACAAGGGGCTACTTATCATAAAGCTAAGAGGTTGATACACAAGTGTGGGTAAATGCTGCCCTATTCTAACATGATTAATGAGACTCATGTGAAAAGCTATGCTAACACAACAGTTACCTAAGATAGCTTCTATACTTTAAAATAGAGGCAATGTTGCAGTTGTCATTGAGACCCGGGTAGGAGAAAGCATCTAATAATAGTTGCCACTCTAACTCATGGGTCTCTAAAATTAAAGATTGCGGACCACCCCTAACGTCACACTTTACATTGTCCATGCCCATAAATTTGAAACTATGGCCGCAGTTGTTCACAAGTTGCCCGTATGTGCAGCACTGAGGATGCTTTTGACAAAGAATGTTCACTGTTGTTGGATATGTTTTTAAACCGTGGGTACCCTGAAGAACTTATCTTCGATCTAATAGGTGAAGTGTCAATTAAACGGTTGAACGGAACTTATTTGCCATTGCTATTACCTAAAGAGCAGGTATACTCAGTTGAAAATTGTGTATTTTCACCGAGCCAGTTAGGGAGTTTAACTACGATTACTGACAACAATGTCGACGTTTTTAACGTCTGTACTAGGTCAAACTTCTCTACTGGCTTTATTTCTCCGTTCAACTTACACTCTGGTCCTTTATGTTCAATTATTCGTAAGAATTGGTATTTCATTACTAATGCTGGGCTACATGAAAGGTTGGGCACCACCCCGGTTTTCACATTTAAAAGAGGCTATAACCTTAAAGACATGTTACAGAGAAACAGTTCAGCTGACCTTATGGTTAGACATAAGGGGACATATCTTTGTGGTTGTTGTAAATGGTGTACACACCTACGTGTAGGAAATTCCTTTTCCATTGGTAAGAGGAAGTTTGCTATCAATCATAAGATCAACTGCAACACTAAATCTATCGTATATGTGGCCTTTTGTGAATGCTGTTACGCATTTTATGTTGGTAAGATGGACCGCCGATTTAGGGACCGTATTTACCAACATTTATATGCTATTAAGAATAAGAGGAGCGACAACGCCCTCTCTAAACACATTTTGAACAACTGCGGCCATAGTTTCAAATTTATGGGCATTGACAATGTAAAGTGTGACGTTAGGGGTGGTCCGCAATCTTTAATTTTAGAGACCCGTGAGTTAGAGTGGCAACTATTATTAGATGCTTTCTCCTACCCGGGTCTCAATGACAACTGCAACATTGCCTCTATTTTAAAGTATAGAAGCTATCTTAGGTAACTGTTGTGTTAGCATAGCTTTTCACATGAGTCTCATTAATCATGTTAGAATAGGGCAGCATTTACCCACACTTGTGTATCAACCTCTTAGCTTTATGATAAGTAGCCCCTTGTAAAAGGTTTTTTCAATGATAATTACAATATTTTCCCTTGGGCAAGGTTTTATCATTGTTTATGATATTACTTTTCACATGTGTTTTAAGAACCACGTTAGCACAGTTATAATGTTAATCTTATATATGTTTATACCTTTTTTCCTGTTTTATGCACAGGATACTTATTCAAAAATGTGGTTAGGCAGCGTGTTTTCTTTGCTATTTTAACACTTTCTACTTGTTTTACTGTTTCTAGCAACGTTGACACTTTCCTTGGTTGCTTGATTCACCCGCACATACATGAGTACATACATAATCTTTGATGTATACTTGTTGTTTGGTTTTCCAAAACAAAAGTTACATTGAGGTACTTTGTTTTAAATGCATTTTAAATGGCTTAATTCGAGTGACATCAATAGTACGTCACTTAGTAGTTTTTAAATATTGTGAGCTTGCTCTCTTTTTATGCTGAAGAAGCTTCTGTTTTAACAGAAGCGAAAACGCTTGTTTATTTGTTTTAAATAAAGTGCGTTACATCCACTTGGAACCTTGGACTCGTCTGGGCACTTTGTTTGTGTTATATATAGATAAAGTGTATGTGTTGGTTCTCATTAACCTTATCACTCCTTGGCAGACAAAATCTTTCCTCAGACTAAGCCTAAAAGTGGTCCACTTGGATCAATGCTTTACTCCAATTAACAAACACATACATATACATACATACATACATACATACATACATACATACATACATCCATGCAAAGTGTGGAGACAGACACTGAATGCTTGGTATTAAGTGATGAGAGGCAAGTTTTAATAAATATATACCATTTTTTTGTATCATTACCTATTCCACAGTAATAGTTTGCATCTACACTTTAGTGAAACATAATACCTCATGGATTACATCATTGCTTTAACTGGCCCAGCTTGTGTGATACATGAAACATATGGAGTATGACATATTGCAATGGGATGGATGCAGTCTTCTGAGCCAGGATTACCATCAGTTTTTTTTCTACCACCAGTCACTGTTTGTACTGTGTAGGCAATATGTGGCTGTATATTACTTTTGATGTGTTTCTAATGTCAGCATCCAGGTACAGGTTTATAGTCAGCAACATTCACATTTTTGTAGCTTGCATATCCAGGTAGTATATGGATATGCATTACTCCTACTGTATAGTACCACCATCAGGGTCTGCACTTAAGACATCTGAGCACTGCCTTCTGCAAGTGGCAGATTACATGTAACTTTGGTCCTGGGGATTTCTAACCAAGGGCTCCCATGCTCTTTTTTCCTGAACCAAACACGAATGCATATGTTCTTTTGGATTCACCTACCTGATTGTTTTAAATGTACATTTACATTCCAGATTGGTTTATATTACATTTATAGTTTAATAACATTTTGTTTATATTTGCATAATGTTTTTCCAGCAAGAAATGAAACAAAATTTATTAACCAGTAGTAAGAAAATGACATATGCAGAGCATTTCAACAAAAAGACTATCATTATAATCCACCAATGTCAGTGCCCATAAAATACAGCAACTTGACCATATACATCTGAAGCATCCAAATGTAAATAAAACAGCCACAGTAAAGTATTCCAGCTAACTTTCCATAAATGCATTCTAGTTTTGCAAAGCCATATTAATAAATAACTTAATCATGATAGCAGGATCAATCATTCTCATCCACAGGGAGGCCCCATAGCCCCACTACTGACTATGTACAACCCTGATATGTAATTATAGTAAAATAATTAATAATTATGGATTCAGTAATGTACTTCAAGGTTGTTTCTCAAAAATACACAAATGTTCACTAATCCTGTAAATCAAGACTGTTTAAACTCAGCAAATGACAAGATTATAAATTGCTTTCATCCCCAGATAAGCACCACCTCACCCAGCTGTTATAGTCCCTTTGCCTTATATACCTCATCTGATTTCTATAAAAGTATCTCTCAACCTTTTAGCAAAAGAATCAAGAAAAAAGCTAAGAAAAATAATGAGAAACCAAGACCCAAATTTATTGATAGATATTAAACATTTTTTCTTTTATATTCAGAAAGTTTTGCATAAGCAAGCATTTTCAGAAAGATGTGAAGTCTGAAACATAAATGTCTGTCATTATTTAGTGACTGCAGTCCTCAATGATTTACCAGGAAATCACGTTTTATTATGACCAGACCAAATAAATGGCAAAATCAATGATATCCTGCAAAACCAAGGACTGTTTCAACTTACTTTTGCATACACAGTATCCAGAGAATGAGGTATCCCAACTGATTTCAAACAAGTGTATCCTAATTTGATAAATTCAGACTGTTTAAACTGTGCAGATGACAACAGGGTAAGTCTAGTGATTTTAATCCACATTATTTGATTGTGATAAAAAATAATGGCCACATAATATATTTTAGCTTTGTTTCAAATAAAATGCAATCCCCACAGTAAAATATTCCTTCCAGATTGCTTCATATAAATTACAGCAGTCTTGCAATCCCAGTCCAGAAAAAGTGAACAGTAATCATTTTTCACCCACAGACAATCCCCACACCAAGGCCAGCAATTATAGCTACATTGTTGCACGTGTAAACTTCTCAGGTGTTCAGCTGTAGTAAAAATGATCAAATAAAATAAAAAATACTAAGACATGTATTTTGGTTTTGTTCACACAAACATAAAACTACTGGCCCAGCCACAGCAAAGTACTTCCCTCCACTATAATTTAAGCTGTCCACTAACACTCACAAAGAAATTTTAAGGGCCAGTGCTCATACTGTCCTCCTAGCACCCATCCCCATCCTGTATTTTACAACCTGTGTACAAAGCAGTGAAAAGTAAACAAACATTAGATTAGTAGCTAATCAGTTATTACTGTTGCATTCCTGATCATGCCCACTGTGTCTTCTTAATAGAATATATATGTTATTCAGATACGTTTTCCCACTTAGTGAGTCCTCAACCTAAACTGAAAATATAATCAGCAACAGTATAGTTGCTTTTTGCTATTCAAAAAATATTATTATTTAATTGCTAGTTTGAGGCATTTAATTGTTATATATCACAAATCTTACTTTCAGATATAGCATTTGTGTGGCATGATCGTATTTTAGTGGTTGTTGATGTCTAGGAAACTTGCATATGCTCTGGATTTCATGAATTAATATCTAGTTGGCTGCCACCTGAACCATTTTTATAGCATGCCCTGCAATTTTATTTTTCATGCTACTTACAAAACTTTGCAATAGCCATGCTGCCAAAAATATTTTAATCTATGAAAATTTTCTGTACTGTTGCATGCATGCTCACATCAGTTTTACTTTCCTGTCTACCTACTTTAGATACAGCAAAGAAAGAAAAAACACAGATCTGTTCACTGATCACATCGACAATGATAACTGGATTAATCAAAAAAACACAGGTGTGTATTTGCATTGATGAACAGTAATACCACTAAACTGAGACTAAAAACCCTGAAATGCATAAAACTATAACACTAGACATCAACCGTATTCATGAAGTCAATATTTATAGTAAAAGTGAGGAAACCTAAAACTAGCTGCCCTTCTGTCCCCTACTCCATATTCATTACTAATAAACCGCTCTAGCTCTGAACAGTACGTTACCAAATTATGGAAATTCTGTCATATTATACCACTTCATACAGGCGGCCCATCTAAAGACATAACTAACTACCATTGCATCGCCATTCTGTCCCCCCTTACCAAAATTCTAGAGAAATATATTCACCAGCAACTCATGAGTCACCTCACTACCAACAACCTACTCTCCAGCACCCAGTATGGCTTCAAGCCTAAACAGTATTAACTCAGCCCTCATAACCTTTACAGACACCATTCGCCACCTCAAAAATGAAGGACAACTAGTCTCAGCCATCTTCTTAGATATGTCAAAAGCTTTTGACACAGTGTCCCATCAGCTGCTCCTCAACATATTTGCCACTTACAATCTCAATACCTCACCCATAACATGGTTTCACAGTTATCGGTCAACAGGCCACTAAATAGGCAAACAGCTTCTCCCCACTATTACCAGTTACCACAGGGGTACCACAAGGCTCCATACTTGGGCCCCTCCTCTTTATACTATTTACCAACAACCTATATACTGCCACCGTCATCCAATATGCAGATGACTCCTCCCTTATCTACTCAGCCCACTCCCCACAAGAACTCCAACACAAAATGCAATCATCATTCCAAGACATTGAAAAGTACCTCACCAGCCACCAACTCATCTTAAATCCAAACAAGACCAAGCTCAATTTTCTCTAATAAATCTTCCAAACCCAGTTCCCAATTTCTCTCCATACTAACAACGTTACAAAAATTGAACCCACTAATCAGGCCAAGTGCTAGGGGTAACCATAGATGACTCACTAAAATTTGATAAACATCTATCTGATCATCAAAAAATCCACTCTAAACTAGGTGCTCTATACAGGGTTGAACCTTACCTTACACAACAATCTAGACTGGCCACTGCAAGATCCCACATGCTATCTACCCTCCTATATTGCTTTACTAAACTCTCAAAAACTGACCTAAATAAACTAGACTCCTGCTATGACAGAATAACTAAGTTTGTCACCAACCATCCACACAGAACACACCACTTCAGTGCTCTCTGACAGCTCAATTGGCTAGAACTTCCCAACGTATTATTACTAAAACAACTTTCACTTGCCCATAAAATTATATTCAACCCTACCGACTGCCCAGCTCTATCAAACTTAGTCCAGCCAAACACAAACTGTAGATTCCACAGGTCATCTAATAAATTAATGCTGAAAGTAACCCAGTCTCACAACTATCACAAAGACTCCCTCTACTCCCATAAAATAGCCAAAGATTGGAACACCCTTCCTCAAAATATAACTAAAAAACCCCAATCTGTCCACATTTAAAACTACCCTGAAAGACTATTTAAATGATAATTGGCTATGCCCCTGTATTGCTCCCAACTAATATTCTTCCTATTTTTTCCCACTTATCTCACACGTTAGCCCAAATAGTGCTCATCCCACATAGGGCTATCCCACTATCTGTCTTATCTTTATTAATCTTTGTTCTTTCAGATGATCTAACTTGTAAAACTACATGACCAATTTTGGACTTCCAGACGTGACTCACCTTGTAAAGCTACATGACTTATGTACCTCATGTATATTGTAAAAAAAAAATAGTATTCCTGTATGCCTGAAACATGCATGTTTAAATTGTATTCTGTTATTATATTTTGCTATAATATTTTTGTTAAACTCATTTACATATTGTTAGCAATGTACTACTTTAAGTTTACTGCTTGTACCTTAATAATGTTATTTTTGTTGTGGAGCTTTTCTCTCCGGGTTGCCACTGAAAATTTTTTTTTCAGCCCAGTTGGACACTACCCAGTTAACAAATGTAAATAAATAAATAAAATAAATAAATTATATCTGACACTACTATCCTAGTATGTATAATTAGTCATAAGTTCTTTTCTTTCATAAAGTAACTTTTAAACAATGGATGCAGTCATCAACTGGTACAATATGCTCTTGGGCTAGGTAAAATATTTGGTATGCAGGGTCTGTGCAACTTAATTTATTACACGTACAAGCCACAATTTTTTTTGTTAAATGTTTAGAAGATCTGCATTGCTATGCATAATTTGCTGGCCAAAAATACTGGCTATATCTGATTACTTGTCAGAATTAAAAAATAGTCTCACGCTACCATGGTGTGGTGCTGCTCTTTCAAATCATTAGTCCTCCCATTTTATATTCATAAATTCTACACTCATCTCCATCCAAATGGATCATGGGCAGGAAGGAGAAGAAAACTGTGGCTGTGTTATAAAGGGTCACCATGGGCCATTTATTTACTTATTAAAGTAAAAATGCAGTTATTTGCTTTAAAAATAAATAAATTAAAATAAAGAAAGTTTCCCAACTAAAACAATATCATTGTTTAATGTTATACATTTCCAAATGATAGCTCTGTGAGCATGCAGAGGTATATACTTGCTGTGTTATTTAACACTTTTTTATTAAAAATACTGTTACTTTAGTAACACAAAATAATCACTGGTACAAGCTTTCATTTCAATCAATATCAGACTTCATCAGCCAGATGATACCATACTTTCAAATAACTCCTAAAACCAGATTACAATGATTACATGATTTTAAAAAAAAAAAACAATTTTACCTTCTTTTCTTTAACACTACATTAAAATGAATATGATTGTTAATACCTTGAAAAATTGAAGCATTCAAAAACCCTTGATAATAGCATTCCCCAAATTTAAGCTTATCCTCAATGTCTGCTTACAAAACCTCAATTAAACTTTTTCTTGTAAATATGTAAATACATTATTTCTGAAAATTATTTACTTTTACACTGTTTTTGCATCATCATGTTATATGTTCCACTTGTATTTTTTATTAACTAGATTGATTTGTCCTTTTGTCATGTAATGATCTTGTTATGTAAACTGTGTGTTTAATAAAGCTTTTCTCCTCGGGTCTCCACTGAAAATGGGCCACAAACCCAGTTGGACCAACCCGGTTAACAAATGTCAATAAATAAATAAATAAATAAATAATGCAACTGAAAATAGAAAAATAATGGGAGAAAGAATAAAATGCTCATAAAATGTATTTTTATTTTTTTCTTTTCCCACTAATGGTATAATTATTTTCATAAATACACTCAAATAAGCTTTTTCTTGGTGCCTCCTACATAAAATGTTTCACTTGATAAACACGCAGCAGCATAAATTAAACAATTGGAGTTACAGTTAAAGCTCTTTGAGTCAGCAGCAGCACCCTTTTCCCCATTTTCTACATGGGTTCACGGTGTCAACTATTGCCATCTCTGTCAATTCAATGCCACTCTCCTACCTTCTTCAACAGTCATGTCTGACTGTCACAGGTCTTCTCTCACACAGTCCATCCATCTCTTTACTGGATATCCTCATTTCCTCTTGCCTTCTTCCTGACTATCCCAATTTTTTTTTCAACAGATTGTATTCTGCTTTTCTGCAAATGTGCCTGAACCACCTTAATCTGTTCTCTGTGACATTCTCTACAACTGGAGCTACTTTGGCTTCTGCTTTGATTTCTTTATGTCTCGTTTGTCCCACAGTGTGCATCCTACCATCTGTCTTAGCCACGTCATCTCCATTACCTCCAGTTTCCTCAACTGCTCTGCCTTATCTGCCTAGTGTTCTATACCATACAGAAGTGGTGGTCACACCAGTTTTGTACATCTTACTTTTCAGCTTATTTGGCATTTTTCTGTCATACATTACCCCTGACACCCTTTGCCAGTCAGGTACAGCTCCTCTGATTCTAGCTTTGACCTCATCATACAGACTTCCCTTCTCCTCGACCACCTCACCTATACACTTGAAGCTGTTAACCTGCTCCGCTATTTTCCTTCTCTCTCAATTCTCAGCTTCATCTAGTTTCCCCCCAATTACTATCATTGTAATTGTCTTATCTGTATTCAGTTTCTTCCCACTTGCCTTCAGTTTTGCAGTTCCACTATCCTTTGCTGAAGTTCTTGCTCAGTTTTCCTATAACTCCACATAATCTGCGTACAGCAATTTACTTGATCTGTCCCCTCTTACCTGTTTGCTAATGTAGCCCATCACCAGTATGAACAGCAGTGGGCTCAGAACTGAACCCTGATGCACACCTGCTCCCACTGGGAACCAGTCTGTGAGACAGAGAACTGAACGGACTTGAGTCATTGGGTCTTTGTAAATAGCCTGCACTAATTCTACCAATGTTTCTGGGATTTCAAACAACTGCAGGACAGACCAAATCAGTTATGCTTTCTCTAAGTCTAGGAATGCCAAGTTGGACTCTTTCCTCATTTCTATCAACTATCTGTCTTACTGCAAACATCAGGTCAGTTGTGCTACATCCTGATCTGAATCTGAACTGCTCATCGCCCATCTTACTTTCTACTACTCTGCATATTTGTATATCAATCATCCTCCCAGAGCTTTCATGCAGAGTGACAGAAGTTTGATACCTCTGTACTATCCACAGTTGTGAATGCCATCTTTTTTCTTGTACACTGGTACTGGTAAGCATATTCTCCAATCATATGGGATATGCCTTTCTGTCCATACTGCTATGAGTATCTTCAGGAGCTATTTCTCTCTAAACTCAACTAAAATCTTCGTATCTGCTGTGACTTCATCTGAGCCTGCTGCTTTCCCTGACTTCATTTTCCTTAGTGTTGTTTTTACTTATTGTAGTGTAGGCTTTCCTCTTCTTTCATTATAGGCTGCTTCAAGGGCAGTACAGTTTCTGTGGGGTTTTCTTCATTCAGAACCTGCTGGAGTACTCCTATCTGGCTTTGATGTCCTCTGGGATGGTGAGCAGGTTGCTACTGACATCCATTATAAAGGGTGTCTGACTATCTTCTTTATCTTTCTGCCTTCACCAATAGAGTTTCATTGTGCTATTTACTGAGTCATTTTCCAGAAGGTAGTAGAATGCCACTTATTACCTGTTCATTGCTATTACAACTACTCTTAGTCTCTTTGTTAGCCAAACAGTATTCTCTCTTAGCTTGGTCTGTCTTTTCTAGCTCCCACATTTCCTGGAATGTTTCTTTCTTTCGATGACTTCCTGGACTTCTGCATCCCACCATCAGCTTTTCATATGTCCCCTGCTAACATACTTGTCTCTGCCGCACATCTGTTCTATAGTCCTCACGCATGCTGTTTTGAGGTGCTGCCATTCTTCTTCATCTCCACATATTTCCTCTTCTTTCTGAGGTGCTAGAGCCCTGAGCAATTTCTTGAACTCTTGTGCTCTGTCTCTCCAGTTAACTTCCAAATCTTCATCCTACTGTCTGTTGACCTTAGAGCCTTATCTGACCACTGCTTGAAGCTGATTTTGTCAACTACTGGTTTATGCTGTGGGTCAACTGTTTCACTGCCTTTTCCTTACTAGAAGGGAGTCTACCTGAGTTGCATGTTGGCCATTCTTGTATGTGATCTTGTTACTCTCTTGTTGATCCTTGAATTGATTACCATGTAGCCATTTGCCAGACAGAAGTCTAAAATGAACTGCCCTTCTTTATTCCTGTTGTCCTATCCCTGTGGACCAAGGCAATCTTCATATCTAGGAGGTAAAACAAAAAAGCAGGCCACCAGTGAACTCAGAAAAACAAGCTTTATTTACAAAAACAACAAACTTTACACCTAAGCGCTTTTGTCTTATAGTAAAGACTTCATCAGAGTGTGAGCAACATCAGACAACAAGAATACATTGACGCAATCTAAGACAATTAATCAATCGCTTGATGGTTTTAGTTAGCAACCATGGTAATGCCAAATTGGTGGATTTCTTACACTTAAAAACTGAGGTGTATACTGTATGATGTCAGACACCAAATCATGTCCTACAATAAATAATTAAATACATGAATTAAAAATATTAAAATAATATATTTAAAAATGCTGAAGAAATGTAAATATATTATGTTTTATATAGATAGATAGATAGATATATGTATGTAATAAATTAATAAGTAATGCTCAACTGGTTGGAACACAAACAAAATGAAATAAAAACTGGGGAAATATAAACATATGTGCTATATGAATATATGCAAATATGTTCAATACATCCAATGTTTATAAAAACTATATAAATTATGCATACAAATAATCAATGGATGTGTAAATAAATGACAATGTTAAAATTACCAAATTTTAAGTGTGAGTAACAAAGAATGAATATATGAACAATTAAACATTTGCTGCTTTTATTTTAAAATGCTAGACATGGAGATATTGGGCAGGATTCACAAAGCCTCCGTGTAAGAGATACAAGGCTTACACGGAGGCTGCAGTTAAACGGTGTGACGTCAGCATGTCATGCATATGCATGAGGGCATGCTGAATCACGGTCCGTGGAAGACAGTAGGGGGGCGTGTCCGTAGGCCGAGCCCTGCAAGCGGACACGCCCCCAGAAGAGTAAAAGTGCCCAAAGTAAACACCCACGACAGAGTCCATGGAAATGTGAATAAACACAACACAACACATGTCCCCACAGACTATGAACATAAAATATATAAATGAACATGTTATATATTTTTTTTAAATTGTAAAGATGTTTGCCCGTGAGTGCACTCGTTTGCGCGGGCATGCCCGTAGCTCAGCCACAGTTAGCAGTAAGTGGAAAAGCATATAAGAACTAACTATGCAAAGTAAGCCAAAAAGCAATAGTGTAGCAGTAGAGACATCGGCTGAAGAGCAGGCAGTCATGGTTCAAGCCCCCACAACGTCAATTTTTATTTTTAGTAAAATAAGCACGAAACAAGTCCCTGACATATATGTACACATATAAAATTATATTTTATGTAAAATGTAATGAAATAGGCCATTTATTCTGAAGAAATATGAGATAACAAAATAAGAAAAAATGCCAGATGTGCCTATAGCTGAGCTACAGTTTAACAAGGTGAGTGCATCTGCCCGTAGGTGAGCAGTGGTTTAACTGGTGTAAAATGAGTGCCCGTAGGTGAGCAGTGGTTTAACACGCTGAAACTGTGTGCCCCTAGCTGATCTGAGCATAAGTTGTGTGCTGACAGCCAAATGAAGCATAAACCAGCTTACCCCATTTGCGCAAAGCTGCGCGACGCGCCAACAAGCTAACCGATGGGCAACGTTGAGCAAGCTGTAACAAAACTGCCTTTACACAGACACATCCTCTAGCATGTCTAGACAGTCATAAAATATAAAAAGCAGTGGCCAGGTTCGAACCCAGGATACCATGCACCATAGTCCAGGTACAGAACCACTAAGCCATGACAGCTGTAGTTAGAAATGCAGTAATAGCAAATATATAGGAATGAATAGAAAGTGGAGCATGACAAAGCAGGTTTTGTGAAGTTGATACAATTCCAAAATGGCCAATCACAGATAAGTGCGGGAAAAACGGCATATATAAGCCCCATAGGGGGGAATACACAGCATAAACGATTGTAGAACTAACTTGCAGCCAGAATGTCAGGAGTAGGTGAGGGTAGTTGCTTTCGAGCACAGAGGTGGGGCATTGAGGAGTCCAGATATATGGTCTGGCTCCTAGTCCACAATCATGAGGCCCAACTCATGCAGGGCCAGGTCCTGTGGGGAGCATATAGGGCTGAGGCGTGGGACCAGTTGGCTCATGATCTCACCAGTGCCACAGGGATTCCAAGGACTGGTGAACAGGTCCGTCACCACCATGCAGACCTGAAGATATGTAAGCAGGACCAATTGAAGCTTTGGATCCAGGAGGCCCAGCAAATGCCCAATGCCCCACTACTGAGTAAGTTACATTTAATTATGTATGTAAGAAATTAAACTAGCTGATATTATGGAGATGTGTATTCCAATATTACTTCATTTATATTACAGGTGCAGGTGTCCGTTCTGCGAACCACAGAGCCTATGGCGATAGGCTAGTGCGGTTGCGCCATCAGGCAGGTCAGTAATCCTCTCCCAGTAACTGTAAAGAAATATAAAAGTATGACAGTTAGCAAAAGAGTGCAGTGTAGTCACTAAGTAATAAAATGTGCAAGTAACAGTGTAAGAGTGTTTGCAAGTATTGCTTGATTACAAAAGTGTGTTGCAGTCTGTAATTCAAATAGAAAAATGAAAATGTCTGAAATAAAGTCTGAAATAAAGATGCCCCACCTGTAATATAATAGTACACAACCTACAGCAGGCTGAAAAGTACAGCTGCAGAAGATGAGCAAATCACATGTGTGAAATATATCCCTGTTGAAATACTGAAACATGACAGAAGTGAGACTGCTGGAAAGGATTGTAATAACTACAGGTAAAACATGTCAATAAAGCCTAGAATGTAAGTACCATCCTGAATAGTAAAATGAAAACAAGTGAGAGAATATGAGAAAGAGTTATGAATCCACCAATAAAGTAGTAATAACCCCTGAATAAAGTATACTGCAGTCAGTACAGAATGAAATGAATGTGACAAGCAGAACCAAACAGCGAAATGTGTTCAAAGTGTTGCTGCAGCTGGAATGTGTATCCCAAAATCTGGATATGTTGCTCTCAGTCTGCAATATGCAGATAGTATGATTGTCTGAAATACCAAACATCCACAGTTGTCTATAGCTATATAAAGCAAATGTAGCAGGATGATGTAGCTGAACAAAGCCAGATATGAATGTGTATAAATAACAATTAAATGTATATTGATGTAGCAGTAACAGTCCTATCACCAAATTGAAGTAGTTATCATATAGGAAACTGTAGTTAGAACAGTAGTGTGTATATCTCTGCAGCTATTAGAAATGTACAGCATATGTATTGGTATTCGAAGGTGTTAATAATATTTTCTCCACCCCAACCTATAACCACATATAATCCATTCCACATGAAATTGGTATGTGCAATCACAATTAACACCCCTGGACATTTGTCCTGTTGGGTTATAAATATTTGCATGTACGTTGATGCATCTGCCCTGTTCATACATCCAAACCTGATGGCCTGTTGCCATCAATCAACCCTGCATATTGTTGGACTGTGTATTGCTGTTCAAATTATGCATGTGTTATGTTCGCTGTTCAATGGTGTGAATATCTGGGTGTTTGGTTAATGGGAATACTAATGCATGCTGTTACAACTAATTGCGAATGGTATTGTATGTTACTAACCCAAACTGTCATGACATAATGCAAAACATAGGATGACAGGGAAGGCGGGTTCCAGCGGACCCATCTCTCCCACCTCAGCTGGCGAGTGCACCTGGCACTAGTGCCCAGTCTGGACCCTCCTCCGGTGGCCCTGTACCACCTGTGGGTGGAAGCGCTGCAGGGGATGGGGCCCGTCCCCCCTCTGCAAGGGTGGCCGGAGGAGAACCACCACTCACCCTCCATAGCGTCCGGACTGTGGTGCTTAGGGAGATCCGGGACTCTGTTCTTGGGCCCCTACGCCAGCTTGAGGCACAGGTGGCACAACTTACGGGCATGCCTGTTGCCCGGCCTACACAGTCCCCAGCACAGCCCCATCCTGGGCAGTGAAGGAACAGTGGCAACTGCCCATGGGTGGGGATATCAGTTCCACTGTTGCCATCTGTAGGCTCATGGGCTCTGGATATCCAAACATCCGTCCCCGTCAATTGTGTAATCCCCCCACACGTGTCATACACCGCCCCTGTATGCGTCTTGTTTGTCTTGTCTGTTGACCTACACAACCTACCTCCCCAGCTATACTGACTTCCTTTACCTGACATACCACTCTCACCTGAAAGAAAAAAAAAAAAAAAAAAGGGCAGTCTGTACCCACAAAAAAATTACGCCCCATACATAGCTGCCCATTCCGCACACATGTCTGCTGGACATGGAAACTATCAATTACAATTGGCTGTACAACAAGTATTATTGTTGTCCTGACACCTCTCTCAGGGGTGGAAGGTTTCAAATGTCACACCAAATTACAAACATATGCACAGCTGTTGCTGATGAAGAAATGGGCAGCTATGGGCCTTACCTACATCCCTCCTGCAAAACCCAAGCTTGTTTCCCTACTGTCTTACCCTCTTTGTGACCCCTTTTTCACCACTTTCCTGTCTCCCCATTTTCATTTCTTTCAAAGAAAATAGAGCGGGTGTGCGCCAGTGTAAGCAATGTTAAGCGGTTGTAAGCGGGTGTGCGCGGAGCTGAACTCCAGTGCGCATGCGGGAGCTCCGCGCAAACCAGCGCTAACCCAGTTACAACTGCTTAAACGTGCCTTAGTCACTCTGATTGACAGGTCCTGTAGTCAGTTCAAAAGCAAAATAAAATCCCACTGTCTGTCCCGAACCCAGGATCTTGGAAACAGTAGTCTGCATGACCTACCATTAAGCCATGACTGTTATACAAGAACATTGTGCTAAAATAAATATATCATGTAATAGTAGGAATGAATGTAAAGGAAATATAGGATGTGTAGTACACAAAGCATGTCATGTATACTTACTGTCAAATCTAGTGGATGTCTATAATAGTAGTGTGTGAACAGAAACAGCCATGCTAGTTGGTAGCTAGTAGGTAATAATGTCAGTTAATGTACATATATAAATGTATGTATATTTACACACACACACACACACACACACATATATATATATATATATATATATATATATATATATATATATAGTTGTAGGTGTCAGTGTGCATACACACTTACTACAGGAAACAGGAGAGAGGAATGGAGAAATGTGAATCTACAACACAGCCTGAATCATGAGAGAGATACTAACATTTACACTCACAGAACAGTGTCCACAGCATACCAGCATGGTCCCCGCCCTTACAATCTGAAAGGACAATGCCTATCTCACATACCCTTTTATAGCACTGTCCTGAAATCACAGTGAGAACTGCAATCAGTACACAACTGGCTGCATGCAATTAGCAAATGCTGGCTTACAATTGGTGCAGAGGCCATCACATGGACTTATGCAGATACCTACAAAAGCATCCTGTACTCACACTCCACACATGCAATACTTTCATTGCACTGTCTAGAGGCAGACAGAGAGAGAGAGAGAGAGAGAGAAAAGAAAAAAAGAAAATAAGAACACAAACAACAACACACGTTACACAAACTAAGTTGAAGCTGTCAGCAGTGTCAGTACCAAGCTGGGCTGGCAGCAGCAGGAAGCTGTAGTAACGATAATGCAACCAGCTGCGACAAACACAGGTAATGTAAAGTAACAAGTTAATAGTCTACATACTGTGAACCCACCATATGTGTCATAGGTCTGTATCTATAGGTATGTCCATGTGATATGTTGTGTGCACGTAGTTCCACCCAAAGGGGATGACTATACATTACATGTCATTCAGTGTTAGGCCATGATCCTGGCACCAGTTGTCTGTTTCAGTGAGGCCTGTCTGTAGGATGTGTGTGTCAGCTGGTGTAACGACTATGGCGCTTAGTTTGCCATCATCTGGGAACTTTGTCATCCACAACCTGCACGTTTGCTTTCACATCTGAGAAGTAAATGCCAAACAAGAGGGGTCCTAGGACAGAGCCCTGTGGGATACCACATGTGACTGGCATTGAGTCTGACATGGCTCCCATAATATCGATATTATGGATTCTGTACGTCAACCAGTGTGCAACCCATCATGTGACATATGTAGTAACATGTAAGCTAATGAGCTTGTCTATGATGCCTGAGTGGAGTACTGTGTTGAAGGCCTTAGGCAAGTCCAGGTAGGCTGTATGGACTGCGTTGCCCTCATCAATGGCTGTAGTGACTGTTTTGAAAGGTCAACCAGGTTCAAAAGGCAGGATCAGCCCATCACAAAGGCAAACTGGGGGGGATCAAGTGTCTGCAGGTACCCAAAATCACTGTATATGCGTCCCATACTGAATCATTCCATAGCTTTGCAGACCAGGCTGGTTAAGCTTATGGGGCAGTAGTTCCCAGGGTCAGTAGAGGTGCCTCCTTAGTGGAGTGGGACCACTGTTGCTGTATGCCAGTGTTCAGGTACATATCCCGTAGTATGGCCAAGGTTAAATATCAGTCTTATATGCGGTTGTATGTCCTCTTGGAGTTCACGTAGCACACATCCAGGAATACCATCAGGTCACATTGATGCTGTGTGTTCTGCTTTGCTGAGGGCGGCCCTCACCTGGACATCTGAGGTGATAGGGAGGTTACATTCAGCTGTGATAAGTATTTCTAAGTGTGGGGGAGAAGGAGGGGAGATATGTGCACTGAACCTGTCTGCCAGAATGTTGCCAATATCTGTGTGTTCAGTGAATGTTAAGTAGGTGTGTAGTAACTCAGAGCATATATGAGGCGTTTGGTCCATATGTCTAACATAACTGAAGAAGGCCTTGTGGTTATCTATAGTGTTCGTGGCCATTTCCCTCCCAGAGTAGGCCGTGGATGTTGTTATGAGAGACTGTAGCTTATTACCAGTGCTGACCACAGATGCCTTCCCTTTATGTGAATCTGCTCTGTCCTGCAGTAGCCTCCTTCTATCATTATACAATCTGCCTTTGGCTGGGGTCCACCAGACAGGATGCCTAACCTTTGTGCATAGGGTCTGGGTTAGAAATGTGTGTGCATGTTCCATGCATTCTTTGAGATGTCCATGGGAAGCATTCGCAAAGGGGTCAGCAGTGTGGGTTGTGGCTTCCACTGGCCCAGTGGGCTGCATGGATACCATGTCAGTCCTAACAAGTGAATATCTGTCTAATCACATATATATCAAAGTAGTCTACTGTGCTGGTGGTGGTGGTGGTGGGATATGTATACCCAGGCTGAGTAATTTGTGTCCAGATCACACTAGTGGATGGCGTTCCACATACAGTACCTTGGTATGAACCCCCAGAGTGAGGTTGTGCATTGGACCTGTCTCAGTGTGCTGACCGATGGGGCATGCTACTATGTTGTATGGAATGTGGCAGGTATTGTTGCACAGGTGTTGGCTGAGCACTGATATCTGGCCATGTACTTGTGTATCCACCAAGAGACACACACGTGCTCCATATGGGAGTAGTAGTATATCACTACAGTTGAGTATCATGTATAGTATGTGTGCCATATATTGCTGACATAGTCTGCTGATATCCTGTTTGTGTTCTCTTCCAGGGACATGGCGCGTCAGCGAAATCCTGCCTACTCTGCTGCAGAAGATGAAGAGATACACCAGAGCCTGGTGCGGGATTATGACATACTGTTTTCCCGCACCAGCCAGAATCAGCAGGAGAGGGCTGCACTGTGGCAAGACCTTGTCCGTAGGGTAAATGTCATTGGCACGCATAATAGGACATATGAGCAGGTACAACATCACTGCAGTGATTTAATCAGAAATGTCCGTCAGCATGCGTCTGATGTCCACAGGCAACAGGTCGCCACAGGAGGTGGGGTGGCCACACATCCCCCCCTCACCAGACTGGAGGGGCTACTCCTAAGTGTTGTGGCTCCAGCCCCGGAACATCAACAGCAACACACCTGCATCATGATGGAGGCTGGATCCACACAGCAACATGACATGGAGCGTGCAGGTAATATGCCATATGTACACTTGACTGTTCTGTACACTGTTAGTTTATGCATGTGTAAGGTGTGTTCGTGGTATGTAGCTGTCAACATAGTATGTAATTGTGCAGGTGTGATATTGCCAATATCAGCAGCTGACATGTGAAAGGCAACTGGTGTACTACTGCACTGTATCATACGCAGTATCAATGGCACAGTTGTGCCCACTGACATTAATCTCCTCATTTCTGCAGGTCCCTCCGGTGTTACAGCAAGGCAGCCCATCCATGCTGGTGAGTGGGTTTTAACAATACCTATAATAGTCCTGATAGTGCTAGTAATACTAGAGTAACTCAGTAGTGCTCTGTGTGTATACTGTGGGGTGTGCATGTGTGCATGTGTGCCTGTGTCCACGTGTGCATGTGTGCATGTGTGCATGTATGCATGTGTGCCTGTGTCCACGTGTGCATGTGTGCATGTGTGCCTGTGTCCACGTGTGCATGTGTGCATGTGTGCCTGTGTCCATGTGTGCATGTGTGCATGTGTGCCTGTGTCCACATGTGCATGTGTGCATGTGTGCATGTGTCCATGTGTACACGTGTCCACGTGGGCACGTGTCCACATGTGCATGTGTGCATGTGTGCCTGTGTCCACGTGTGCATGTGTGCATGTGTGCCTGTGTCCACGTGTGCATGTGTCCACGTGTGCATGTGTGCATGTGTGCATTAGTGCATCACTGGTAACATTGTGTAGACATTGTAAACTGTGTTTCCTGTCTTCTTCCCACAGGTTCTGGTGCTGCTCTGGTGTCCTGCAGCAGGGAACCTGAATCTGGTGCCACAGGTACTGATAATGAAGATATCTGTGTAATGGCACAGGAAGGTGTGTCAGGGTCCATCATTGGTCAGCCAATTGACAGTACACAGCTGTTAACCCCATCATTGCGCACAGTCATCCTGCCAGTACATCCCATGTCACCATTGTCCCTAGGTGATGGACAGGATACAGTGGGCATTGACCAAGGTAATGTGGTATCTGTGGCACATGCTTCCCCACACAGCAGCCATGGGCAGGGTCCTGCGATGGTACCACACAGACAGTTGCCCATGGGTTTTCGTGGGAGCATCCGTGGGCGTACTGCCTCTGGCAGAAGTGCCCAAAGAGGTCTGTCAACCTCAGCTATGTTTTGGGATGTCATGCAGGCACAGTCACTTATGGAAAGGTACAGCAGACAGGGTCTGAGGGAGCTGAGAGCATGTCGCACAGCCATGACTGACAGTATGCATGACATCGCGGATGCTATCCGTAATTTCACCGATGTCATAGACAGACATTGTGGGGACATATTACAGCAGTTCCACAACCACATGTCCATGAGCCAGGGCAATGGTGGACGGTTGTGGCATCCACATGGCCGTATGCCAGCAACAGCAGCAGCTGGCAGTCGGCGCGGACAACAACAGGCCTGCGGATGCCACCATAGTGCCAGCAGCAGCCCCAGCAATGCTGGGTCTGTGCTGTCATCGGAATGCCCCAGGAGACCACTTGCACATGGCTCTGGACAGTCCCAATAGGGACCTGTGTCCAGTCAACACACTCCCGCTTCTGATGACAGTACCCAGTCTGGCTTAGTACTGGATACGGTCCATAGCACCCCTGCCAGGCACAGGTATCATGTCCGTGCCCACAGACACTGATGTGTATGACCTGCCAGGTGCAGTCTGTGGCTGTCCACAAACTCCAGTATATGGCAGCCATGAGGTGGAACTGTGTGCATGCATACACACATGCAAAATGTTAACACTTAGGGCTACCACATACATGCACACACTGCACCAACAGTGCCCCACCCTGTACTGCTGTCCCTCACCAACACACATACACACACATGTCAATTGGTGGTATCAGTGGCAGACTCAGGCATACCTAATTCACACATTGTGCATATGATGAAACTGTGCCACCTCCTGCAATCTCCAACATCAGTGCAGGAACAGGTAAACACGTTGCTGATGCACAGGGTGACTACATAGAAGTGTATTACTAGTATCATGTTGGTAACAGTACAGTGTGCTGATATGACTGCGTGTATATCCCAGCATGCCTGATGCAGTAACTGTATGACTGTCCTGAATTGTTATCTACACCCATAGTAAGTACCATAGTGTAACAGCTGCACATTATTACATACCGGTGGTAAGGATGTCAACAGATAGCCACATACATAGGTAGCACAGGGGAGAAGCTAATGCAAGTAGTGATACGCAATGATGGACATGTACAGTAATGGTGGCAAGTTGCCCATAACGACTATGCAATGTGGATGTTTGCGCATGTTGATATGTGTGCAGTACCAATGTAATACAACTCACAATTAACTATGACATAATATCAGTTCTACCATGGACATCTGAGCTGTGCATTCCTGGGTACATGTTGATAGTGCCTACATATTTGCACTGTTACCTACTGTAAGTGGTACCCCTTCTTTGTTGTACAATGGACTACTTCCAGCCCTGCTTACTGTAGCTTTGTTTGCATGCATGTTTGCTTGGGGTTCCCTGAAACACTGCTTCCACCTGCAATGCAGAGTTACAGAGCTTCTGTGGACTCCTAGTGACATCTGCATAGCGTACTATACGTATGTCAAGTTTCCACATGACAGAACATCACTGCCTGTCCTGTTCGCATGTACGTTGCCTGTGACACATTGCACATGACTTACCTGGCATTTACCCATGTGTGCAGTCATATATGCCAGTGCTATGAAATCAGTAGCAGTACACCCACACATACTCACCTTCAGTATGTTGTTCCCCATTGGCCCTATGTGTTGGTAATCACCATGGCAATCACACTACTATAGTAGCATGTGCAAAGGTAACCTGAGAATCACCTCTATGGTCCAGTTGTGGTTTATGTGAGTCATGTGGCAATGTCACAGCTGCCACATGTATGCAGTCAACCCTCTCCCCTGGCCAGGAACATACAACACATGTGTGGGATGCCACCACATAGCCAATCTGGGGACTGAGCACTCTGAACCCAGTACTGCCATACCCTGTCAGGTGGCATGACATACTACAGTGACTACAATACCAGTCTGACATAAACCCGCACTGACAGCAATCCAAACACACTGGGGCATACTTGGAGACTCCAAATAGCATTCTGCCTGAGCATCACACACCTCCGCAGCTGGCACACAGGCATACGTTACGTCAGAACAGAGCACATGCCACACATGGCACACACATCCCGTGTGCCACACACTCACAGCCTGTAGGGCTACACAACACACCTGCTACAGATGTGTCAGGTACCTCTCTTGGCTGCTGCAGTGGGGTCCCACTCAACAGGCTGTACATGGTGAAGGTCACAGTGATATGCATGTGGGGCACTATGGTCCACCACAAAACACATGCATACAGGTCAGTCAGAGGCATGGCCACATATGACTCAGTCATTGACCATGCCACTATGGATGACCTGAGACATACCTCCCTGGACTACATGATAGGGAACATAGAAGGGATCTCTCAGCATGTGGCATGGGCCAGTATGAGCCTGATCTTGGTTGCCATCATACCCTCACCAGGTATGCTACCACAATATGTAGGAAGGGTGTTCTATGTCTACATTCTGCTCAGTCTCCAATGTCATTCATAGGGTATCCAATGGCTGTCAATGTGTGCTTACATACTAGGGAAGCCACAATGATTTGCGAGGGGCAGCTTGCAAGTGACACCCATGGGCCATTGTATATTGGTGAAGCCCCTTGATACACACATAGTGCCTTTTGCTGCAGGACATGGATTACATAGCCACCTCCGCGGGTATCACACAGGATAGGACACTAACAGTGATGCTACACAACACCAGCAGTGAACACCACAAGATGCATGCACTGGATACTGTCCTCAGCACGGTGAACTGCAATATCTGAGCAGTACCAGATTCCTGATTCATGGCTCACAGGTGCAACCCATCACTGCCAGGTTATACCTCATACCATGCCTGTCGTCCCCTACACATGTAACACACATGGACAGGGGGGTGGTATCTCAAGGCACCACAGATACACACACCTCCAGGTTGTTGGCACAGCACAAAGCATCAGGGCCTATCCATGAGCAGCTAACAGTGTGTTGGACTGCCTTCTGGTTCATAGCCTGGCACACACAACTCTCCCATACACAGGAAACCCACCTATCCTCCCTAACAACACTGGCAATATGACAGTCTCAAGAAATGTCTTTACATGGCTGGACTGCATCCAGCCAAACATTGTGCATGAGCATTACTGTAGCTACAACACACTAGCTGAAAGGTTCCCAGCATGTAGTCACTGAATTGAAGTGGAACAACATGTTACCACTCCCACAACAGGTGGGAACATGCAGCACCTGTTCATCGACTACATGTAGACTATATGGCCCAGACCAGATGTGTATCCCCTGCTGTAGGTATTATACCATATACAACCCACACTGTATAGACACATACCACGTGTGGCCCCTGCACAGTAAGACACAGTCATATTGTTATGCATTGCGAATGCCATTTATCCACTTGAGGCACGTGTCAGACATGGTAACTACTGAAGGTCACAGGTATATATGTGTATGTGTCACACACATACATCATGTGTGCATTGCCATTGCTGGTTTAGGCAATGGCATGCATTGTTATGAACAACAACCCACACATGGTCATATTGTGTGACACAACCACACGTGGCAGTTGTGGGTTTCCAAAACATACCTATCTGTGTGCTCTGACAGTGGTAAGAGACCCAGTAGCGGAGCGCACTATTGGCATTACTGGGCAAGTAGCCCTGTTTGGCTGTACTGATAGTGTGGTGACATCCCCTGTGTTTACTGGGGGAATATGCAGCATCTGGTGTATTGTAGTATTTGCCAAAAGGATCTGTTCTCTCACACACCCTATTACCCCCCCCCCCACACACACACACACACACTTACTATTTGCAGGATTCATACCCCTACCTAACTATGTCACGACACGTGAGAGAGACACATTAGCGAAGTGCACTATTCGGATTACTAGGAAGTTCCTCTTCTCCGGCTGTACTTATAGGGTGCTGACATCATCAGTGTTTGGAAGGGGTAATGTGCATCATGTAGTGTGATCTCCTGATTGCCAAAAAGCACATGTCTTTCATACAGAATTGCACACACACAAACTCCCTTCATCCAAACACACACACTTGCCATTTGCAGGTTTCAAACCCCTACCTAACTATGTTATGACACTTGAGAGAGACGCATTAGCGAAGTGCACTATTCGGATTACTAGGAAGTTCCTCTTCTCCGGCTGTACTTATAGGGTGCTGACATCATCAGTGTTTGGAAGGGGTAATGTGCATCATGTAGTGTGATCTCCTGATTGCCAAAAAGCACATGTCTTTCATACAGAATTGCACACACACAAACTCCCCTCATCCAAACACACACACTTGCCATTTGCAGGTTTCAAACCCCTACCTAACTATGTTATGACACTTGAGAGAGACGCATTAGCAGAGTGCGCTATTCAGATTATTGGGAGGTATCCCTTCTCCAGCTGTACTTATAGGGTGCTGACATCATCAGTGCTTAGATAGGGGAATGTGCATCCTGTAGAGTGTTTTCCCAGTTGCCAAAAGGGACATTTCCCTTACACAGACATGTACACACACTAACCCCCCTCCACACACACTGGGCAGTTGCAGGATTCAAACCCCTACCTAACTATGTTATGACACTCATGACAGACGCATTAGCAGAGCACGCTATTCGCATTACTGGGAGGTTTCCCTTCTCCTGCTGTACTTATAGGGTGCTGACATCATCAGTGCTTAGACAGGGGAATGTGCATTTTGTAGAGTGTTTTCCCAGTTGTCAAAAGGGACATTTCCCTCACACAGACTTGCACACACACTAACCCCCTTCCACACACACTGGGCAGTTGCAGGATTCAAACCCCTACCTAACTATGTTATGACACTCATGACAGACACATTAGCAGAGCATGCTATTCGCATTACTGGGAGGTTTCCCTTCTCCTGCTGTACTTATAGGGTGCCGACATCATCAGTGCTTAGATAGGGGAATGTGCATCCTGTAGAGTGTTTTCCCAGTTGCCAAAAGGGACACTTCCCTCAAACAGGCTTGCACACACATCAACCCCGCTCACCCACACACACACACACTGAGCATTTGCATGGTTCAAACTCCTACCTAACTATATTATGGCACTTGAGGGAGACGCATTAGCAGAGCGCGCTATCCGAATTACTGGGCATCTGTTCTGCACCTGCAGTATTTATAGGGTGCTGACATCTTTATTTCTACAGAGGTATGTACATCTAGTACTACCTGTCAGGTGTGGGATAGCATATATATGCATTTGCAGCCACCTACTTCAGGGTCAGATATGCACATCGCACTGGCAGGTTATGTTCTATACCATGCTTCATGACCACAGGACCTGTAACACACAACACAACCAGTCCAGAACACCACTCCCACATCCAGGACACACACTTTGCTTCCCTGGGAACAGTGCCGGGATATGCACGTGTTCACATACAGCATTCCAGTTGTTAACATCAGGTACAGGCATATTGTGTGTGGGAACTACTCAGGCCTCTACAACTTTACCCTACAGCCACTACAATTTGTGGGTCCATGTGCTATGGCAGAACCACTCACCACAGCCACATGGGGGAATACATATTGCACCTGTCCATCTGCAACATGGGTACTCAATGTTCCACACCAGAGGTAGACCACCATTGTTGATATCTGACCATACCCACCTTTCCCTGGACATCCATATCCCATCCCCACCCCCAGGCAAGGTTGTCACTGCAAACAAACTGTATTTAGCACAAGCAGACTCTACACTTGTGAAGACTGGGGCGGACAACTTTAAAGGACCCATGCTGGGGGACTATACTTGCCACTCTGCATAATCATTGACAATTGCATTCTATGAGCATGTGTAAGGTTTGCATTGATCATGCTATCCCACATATACCCATGACTGCTCCACAACAGGACACCTGTCAGGTGTACACCAGCCATATATGAGCCGTCCAACAGACAGAGTGAGCTAATACATTGCAGAGCTGTAGCCCACAGAGGGAGGACATCTGTGAACAATACCAGCACGACACTTCAATCCCACATAATCATCACAACACAGTGTTGACAGTGGAATTGTCCAGACAATGCAGATAGGGCTCCCCTCAGTCTATTATTGACGCCCACTTACTGTTAGAGGTCCTCAGCAACCCTCTTCCAGCACACACCAACAACATGGATGTGGCTTAGCACATTCAAACCCTGGGATCTCCACTGTGCCCCTGCTTGACAGAGGCACAGCACACTAGCCTCACACGTTGCCTTATGTGACCTACTTTACAGTGGCACAGTAGCCTACTGTACTGGGGATGCAGATGCCAAGCACACTCTGGCTAAGCTGTCATTCCCTAGGGCAAACAGCCTAGTATTGACCTCTACACCCATATGTTTAATTGTCAGATGCACAATATTTGTTGCTGTTAGACTGTTTGCAGTTCTTTATTGCCATAGCATTCCCTGTTCCTATGAACAACTTGTGTATCTGTGGAAGATGTTTGAATATGAGGGCGAGCCACTATATCACTTATGTCTCTGTAGTCATTTACTGTGTGCACTGGGCAGATTGCTGTGTTGTGGTTGGTTCCTGGAATGACACGTACAAATACCAGATATGTGTGGTCAACTGCTAAACGGAGATATGGCCTAAGTGTGTGAGCATGCCCAGTTCAGCCTTTCCATGGCATGTTGTCTGATATATGCCTCATTTATCAAAGTGTGCAAGCATGCCCAGAGTGAGCTTTCCATATGTTGAACTCTGCAGTCCACCACATATTTGGGTGAGTGTGAACTTCAGCAATATCTCACGTTTATGGTTGTGTGTTGGGTGTCATGTTGTGTACTTACTGACCAACTGCTTCGTGTCTGACCACAACAGGGATTATACTGTGCCTGCAGGGATTGCATGGGATACTTTGCATACAGTTGTCAACATCCTTTCATAATGACCTAACACTGTAGTACCGTATAGTGTACTGGTTCAGTACTTTCACTGTGGTGGACAGTATCCTGGGCTTTAGTCCTATCACTGCTCGACATCTTCATAGTGAACACAACAGACTGTGTAGGGGCCAGTTGTGCACATATGACCATGTTGCATTATGTTCAGATATGGACTACCTACACCAGGCTTGTCCAATATTGGTAGTGTATTCCACAACATAGGTGGACATTGGCAAACACTAGCGATGTTCCCTAGGCCATTTCTGATGCTAGTCAGAGAGTGTGTTTGTCCTTCGACACACATTGTAACTGGAGTTTGCCATGACATATGTCATGGTTAGTATACTATGCCTCCGTCTACCTGTGACATAACAGTGATACCCAGGGTAAACCTACTATCTCCCATCCACTCATCAGGATTCCTCTTGAGGGGTGTCAATAGGTGACTCTCTGGCTAACCTGTACTGGGAGTTTACTCAAGAGTGGGGGTGGCTTCTGTGTTATGGATCATTCAGTACAGCTTGTCCTATGTATGACAGTGCTGGGGTTCAGGTCTGTCATGTGCATAGCTCACTGCCATTCAGATTGTACAAGGTGCAGCATGTTCATTGATTCCAGCTTGGACATGGCTTCATACATCAGGCACAGCTTGCCTCTGGGTGGGCAGTATGGCAGTGTGTGGAGCTGCAGTTTGTTTAATTAGGCAACACATGGCATCTGTTCATGCTCTTTGCTACGCCTGGTGAGGTACTGTTGTGGACTTTACAGTTGATGGAGGTGTCTGCTGAGGTACATCCCACAGGGGCTATTGTAGTCAATTGTGACGCTGATGAAGGATGACTGCAGAGCCACAGTGACCTCCCCTTATCTAGATCTGGCAACCTTCATGATTGGGTGGGTATATGGTATGCTTCTGTGAACACTACAGCCACATGTTTGTCCAATGCAGGATATCTATCACCTTGTGTCCCCAGGTCTCTCATTACATGTTAGGTACGTAATGGGTTAACACCTGTGTGGTAATTGGTGGGCACTTACTGTATATCCATGGTGGTTGTCTATACACATTTCTGCAATTAGCTTGCTGACATGGCTATGGCACCAGTTGTCTGTTTCTATGTGGCCCTTTTGTGGGTTGCTTGTGTCAGCTGGGGGTCAGATATGGTGGGCAGTTTGTACTCCTCTGCATACATGTTCAGTCACAGTCCTTCCATGTTGGCCTGTACCTATGGGACATATATACGGAACGGGGAAGGTCCCAGGACCAAGCCTTGTGGGATGCCACTTATATCTGCTTTGTAGTCTGACATAGATGCAGCATGTCTGACCATGTCAGTTCTGTCCTTGGTCTGGTTTGCAACCCCTCTACTGACATAGGGGTTTATATTTAAGCTGGTGAACATATCTATGCTGAACACGTAGGGTATTGTCTGGAAGCATTTGCAACGTCCAGCTACGCTGTGTGGACCACATTGCCCTCATCGATTACCTTAATGACTGTTTCAAATGGGTCAAACATGTTTAGGGGCAGGATCTGCACTTACGACAGCCACACTGGGTAGGGTCCGGTGTCAGTAGGTCCCCGATAGCTTTATGTCTGCAGTACATGATGATCCTTTCCATAGCTGTGCAGACCAAGCTTGTCAGGATCCTGGGGTGGTAGTTTGCAGTATCCATTCAGGCAACACCTTTGTTGTGAAGGACCACTGTTGTTGTACACTGCTCTTTGGGTACATATCCTGTGGTAAGGCTGACATTGGGCAGTAGTGTGATTTGGCATTCCATTCTTCTTGGAGTCCATGTTGGCCTCAGCCCAGGACACCATCTCATACCTTTGCTGCTGTGTGTTTTGCTTTGTAGATGATGGCTGTTACCTCAGCATCTGCAATGTCAGGGAGCCAGCATTCTGATGGGATAGATATTTTGCATTCTGCGTGTTGCACTGCACCTGTCAGGTTGTATGTTGGCAATATGTGTGTGTGTTTGGTATGTTGTTTGTAATATCTGTGTGATTCAGAGCATATCTGTGAATTCCCAACATGGTTCCTACCATCATTTGAGTAAGCCTTGTGATTATCCTTAGTGTCCTGTACAATTTGTATCTTCATAAGTTCATAGGTTCATACTAGGCTATCCACCCTAGGGCATTAGTAAGCCTAGCCAGAGTGTGTGTGTCTTCGCGCCCCTTGCTATGTGAATATTATGGCCATTTATGATTTTCTTTACTGTGCCTCTGTCTGGTCATGACACAGTGAAGACTCCAGTGTACATCTACGATCATCCATCCACTTGGCAATATTCCTGTTGAGGGGTGTCAGTGAGGGGCTCTGCCTAACATGGAGTGGGATCCTATTCCAGGGTGTGGGGAGCCTCTGGGTTATGTATCTGTCCCTCCAGCACATCCTATTTCATTATGTGTTGAGGTTGACATCTGTCACTCTCACAGCTCCAATGGCTTTGATTTCCTGGGGTGGAGCATGTCCATTACTCCTGTGTTGGACATGGCCTTGTACAACAGACATACAATGCCTCTGTGTAGGCAGTCTGTGACTGCATTCAGCTGGGGTGTCTACAGCCAGGCAGCATATGACATATATTTGACACCCTTTATCCTCTTGGTGAGGTATCTTTGAGGTCTTCCTAACCGCTGCAGGTGTTAGGTATGGTACATCCCATATGAGTCATTGTACTAGATTATGGGTCTGATAAGAGAACAGTAGAGGGGCACAGTGACCTCTGTTGATGTAGATGTGAATCCTTTCATGATACGGTGTCCAATATAGACAGTCTTCCTAGCCACATTGGCATTGTGAGTGTCACATGACAGGTTACTGTCGACTTGTGTCCCTAGGTCCCTGATTACTCCTTGCATACATAATGGTTTACCACCTATGTGGTAATTTGTGAGTACCTTGTTTGGTATTTGGTGGGACATTCATACTGTCCAGTGTCTTCAGGATGTCTGGGTGGGGTTCCTGTGTGTGAGAGTGTGGTCTGTCGCATGCTACAGACTGTACAGCAGTTTTGACTACAGTTAGGTGCACATGAGTGGTCTCCGCTGCTTCGTGCATTGTCAGTTTCCTGGCCATATGGGTGTCTGTGCTGCATATGGATACTCCCCCTCTTTTGATGTTTTGGTCCAGGTGTTGGGCCATAACGCATGATATGAGGTATAACCTGGTAGTGCTGGTGTGCTGTCAGTAGGCTTGCAGCAGGCTTCTGTCACTGCACAGACATCGATGTTCTCCATACTGGGATGTGCCTCAGGAGCATGCATATTGCAGTTTACACATCTGGCATTGGTTAGCATTACCCTTATGTTTCTTACCACTTATGTTTTCTAGTGTGGTGGGTTAGTCTTTTCAGCCTTGCCTACATACGGCTCTATGGAGGTGACAAAGGCCTTATCCAGTATCCAGACGCCCAGGGGTAACAGGTGCAAGCCATCCCTGGAACAGCAGCATGGCTTGTCATGCATGACATCTCAAGCAGACAGACATTAGACCCTCTTGGACTGACAGCTGTAATTGTGCCACCTGTTAAAGCTGATCATTCTGTGTTTGTACTGTGGCATCATTCTTGGTGAGGGTTGGATGCTGCAAACGGCCAGTGTCATACCGGCCTGGAGTACATACTCAGAGAGCTCATCCATGTCTCTTTTCATGTAGTCCAGGGAGGTACATCTCGGGTCATTCACACCAGCATGGACAATGAGTGCATCATATTTCTGCTTGCTTTGGGGTGACCTGTGTACTTGTGTTATGTGGCATATTGTGGCAGCCTACAGGCAGCTTACTGTACCCTTTCCCTTGTTCAGTCTGGTGAGTGGGACAGCAGTGTGTCTGCCTATACAGACACCTATTACAACTCTATCAGGCATGTTGTTTCTCCTTCTGGCCTGTGACTGTTTGGCACACCAGCTTTGTGTACTATGTGTTGCATGTGCTATGTTAGGAGGTTGTGGTTGCTTGGGGTCTGCTTTGGAGGCCTCTGTTGGTGTGGTGTGTTTGTAATTAGGGCCTCTGGGAATGTTTTTCTGTGTTTATGTGTTTGGTTTACAGTTGTGATAGGTCTATGTGGGACTGGGTTTGTGGTGTATGTGGTTACCTTCTCCTCCTGACTAGTTTTGACAGTACTGAGTTGGGGGAGCTCAGCCTCCGGTTTGGATAAATGGTTGCATCTCTCACATATATTTGTATTTATTGGGGGGAGTTGAGGGTTGTCTGTGTACTTGGGGCAGGTGTAACATTGCCTCAGGACTCACGGATTCTACTTGTGGCTGGCCTTAGTGGATTGTATGTGTGGACATATTTTATTGCCATACTACTGATCAGTGATTACTTCCCTTTTTATGTTTGCTCTATCATGTAGTAGCTTCCTCATTCTCTTGCATGGTTTAGTAATGGCTGGAGTCCAGCATGCCAGATGCCTGCATGTATGGCATTGTGTCTTGTTGTTATTTGTGATTGCATAATCCAAGCATTCCTGGCTGTGTTTATGGAATGCCTGTATAACAGGTTCTGCGGTGTGTCCCATATTCTGCACCTGCACAGGGCCTTTAGTGGATTCCACATCGGTTTGGAGGGGTGCAACTTATGCTTTACACATGTTTTTTACTGTGGTTTTCTGGCCAGGGACTGTGGTCAGGATGTGTATATCCGGTGTGATTACTCTATGGTCTGGTCTTACCAGTGAGGGATACACTTTTCATCTTGCCAACCAGTACGCATGTTGCTGATTATCACATCCAGTATACTTACCCCTCTTGTGGGAGTGGTACGTTGTTCCTGGGCATTTTGGTTTATGGATTCTGGGTACTTTTCTCCTACTGTGTTGGTGCTAGCATAATGCTCCCAGTGTATGTCTGGGTATTTTCAGTCAACCAATATAATGTGGTTTGGGGGGCTTGATATATTCATGTATTCCAACATAGGCCAGGTGCAGTTCCTGGTGTTAGGACAGTAGTCTGCAGCATGCTATGTACTGGGAGGCAGTTTTAGCCACTGGTACTTGACCATGGCTAATCCATGCTGCTTCTTGTTGTGATATCAACATGGGTGTGGTTATCCTTGACAATTATTGCTAGTCACCCTCCATTTGTAGCTTGTTCCATGTTTTGAGGCTGTACAGCACAGTATGAGGTGTAACCTAGTAGTGTTAGGGTGCTGATGTGAGCCTTGACCCAGTTTTCTGTTACAGGACAGATATCAACATTCTCCATACTGTGTGCATTTACACTGCACACATCTTGCTGTTTAGACTTCTGGCATTGGGTAGCATTACATCTAGGTTCCTATCCCTTGTGGTATCTATGAAGGTGGGTTTGTGTTTTGAGACTTACCTATTCAGGGCACGCTGTGGGTACTGACAGCCTTTGCCAGTATCCATGGGGCTTGGACTGATAGGTGCATGGCAGGTGGTGCATCATGTCATGCTCAGCATGTCTTCCCAGGCTGAAACACATTGGCTCCCCTTTGACTAACTGCATTACTTCAGCCAGTTATTGCAATTGATCATCCCATCGTCATTTTGTGGCTTCATGCTTGGTGAGGGTGGATGATAGTCAGGGTCCTCAAGTGTGCATATAGTACATGGTGTTACATTACTTAACACATGGCATTCATGCCTCAGGTGGTGCTGCAGGGCTGCCTCTGTCGGATGCACATATTACACTCCCTGTACATGTTTGTGAGCAGGTCATGTCATTTTAGGCATCCCTGTTATTATTTGAGTGAGTCAGAGATGGGTATGAATTCCCAGGGTTCCTACTGAGCCAGTGTATGTGCTATGCGTTGCCTCTTTGCCAAGGCCAGGGCATACTGGGCATGCCTCCTTCTGCCTACTGGGCAGGCTCAGGTTGTTCCTCCTCCGAGTCACGCTCTGCCTGTGATGGCCTTGGCAATGGTGGGGGGCTGTTTGGCCCAGCCCTATGCTGGTCCTGCTGCAGCTGTTTTTGCAAGATCATATTATGTAGCATAGCACATACCATGACAATTTGGGTACATGTAGTTGGTGAGTACTGCAAGGCTCCACCAGATGTGTCCAGACACCAGAACCATGACTTGAGCAGCCCAAACACACACTCTATTACATTACGTGTTTGTGCGTGTGCCTCATTATGGTGTTCCTGTTCAGGTGTGTGTGCATTTCTGATGGGTGTCATCAGCCACGGCTCCAGTGCATAACCTGCATCCCCCACTAGGTGTCTGTGTGGGATGTCCCCATTGGCAAATGTCTGGTACAGCTGCGTCAAATGCCAGATGTGGGAATCATGGTAGCTCCCAGGGCAGCCAGCACACACATTCATTATTATGCCCTGGGCATCACACACGACCTGGCAGTTGATGGAGGGGAAGCCCTTGCGGTTAATGTAGGCCCTACCCCGCTCACTGGCTGGTGCTTTGATGCGTATGTGCGTGCAGTCTATTGCACCCACTACCTCAGGGTATTTCACTATTTGCTGGAAGAGACGCATATTGCTGGCCAATACCTCACGGGCATTGGGGAAATATACATGATCACCAACATGTGCTGACATGGCATCCAGGAACTGGTGCAGTACCCTGGAGGCTGATGCCTGTGATATCCCCATCATATCACCAGTTGGTCTCTGGAAGGTACCTGTTGCTAGTATTCTTAGGCCAACACATACCTTGGTTTCCACTGGGATGGGTTCCCCTCTGTTGGTTCTGTGTGTGAGGCGTGGCCTGCACAGCTCGACTATTTGCTGCAGGAGCTCTCTGTCCACTCTATAGTGCTCTACTATCTCCAGCTCATGTAACCAGTGGTAGCTGACCCTGGGCCTGTACACTCTTCTCCGTCTCCTCACTGTGGGTTGTCTGGCACCATCTGCATTGTCACCACCCTCAGCAAGTTGCCTATGTCTCATTATGACAGCTATGGCAGCCCCTAGCATTTCTGCTCTGAGTTCAGCTTTTTTTAGTTTTTACTTCTAATAGCTTACTCCTGTCTTGCAGTGTCTCTTGAGAGAAACATCCTGCACTGCTGTTTGCAGAGTTTTAAGTGCTGGGCTGGGCTACTATTCTGCCTGTGTAATTGCCTGCTTCTAATTGTTTTCACCTGCTAGCTCCAGCAGTATTCCCTGCTAGCTTCCTACTAATTCTGTTGCTTCCTTTTTCCTTTCTGTTTTCTCAGGGGGAGCAGCATGCATACCAGCAGAAACATGCTCACAGTGGCTTACACACGCGCACACATGCTTACACGGTTCAGGATCTGCCTATTTGGGTTAAAACACATGCACACCAGCACAAACAGTGTTACAAATCTACCAACATGCTCCCACATGCTCAGTCTGCCTTACACGTGCGCACACTGCCCTACTCGCGCTTCATGGCGCGCACACGTGCGCATGCACGCCCAGCAAGAAACTTTGGTGAAAGTAACAGTGTACACCTTCCATTTCTTGACTTTCCCATGCTTATCCTGTGGCACTCCTCTTTCCATGATCTGTGTCTGTCATCTGTCATGTAACACTGACCTCCAATGAACTGCATTTCTTTCTACCATTCCCCCCTGTGATGTCACTTATCTCCTACTCTATTCCTCCCCCTTATGTATCTCTTACACTACTCAGACTGTGCTCATTTGCTATGTGACTGTGGAATTCAGTATCCTAACCCTCATTTACATCAGATTGCCTACTAATGCTTAGTTACATGTCTTAGACTCAGCTTCCCCCCTTAGCAACCACTACACGGTGGCTATGTTGTTTTTGGTCTGCTGGTCCCTCCATTGTCATTCCTTGTATTGCATAAAATCCACATTTGTGGGTTTATAACCTTCATTTTTATGTTTTATACAGCGCAGCCCGTTTGCGCGGGGCTGCGCTGTGTTTAAACATCAGCGATCGCCGAAAAAATAAATTATATTTTTTTAATATTTTCATCGGGTTACCTTGCCAATGGCCACATATTTGGCCATTGACATGCTGTCTGACACATATGCACCCTTTATTTGGAGCTGACATGGCTCCATTGTGATTTTTGCAGAAACATACTCAGTTGTCAACTGAGTACATTTCTGCAGCTAAAACGACTCTTACATGGGCTGCTTTCTGTTTCATGGATTGCTACTCTACCTCATTTGTATGCCTTTCGGCTGCAAGTGAGGTATTTAGCATATCCATGCCCAGTCTGTGTAAGAGACGTTTTAGCTGGTCTCTTACATGGAGTTTCGGGCTGTTCCTGGATCGCAAGGCTTGCATGGAGTGTTACACGTCTCTTACACTCCATGCAAGCCTTCGTGAATCCTGACCATTGTCTATTTATATCACAGGCAAGGTTTAAGTCTTTAGAAGAGGTAATTCTGGTGCTGGTTGTTTTGTGGCTATGCAGGGGGTCCATCAGAGTGGGGTCTGATAATGCTCTGTATGCCAGGCATAGATCTCCCCTCAAATGTCTGTAGGAGACAGAATACAGGGATAGGGCCTTGAGGCAGTCTGCAAAGGACATTTTACTTACACTCTTTATTCTTTTAGTGAGGAACCTCTGTCTCTTATCTGGTCAGGATAAAACAGACAAACATTCGTGGGTTCAGTTCAAGCAGCTTTATTATACACAAACACATCAGGAATGAGGCTTTGTAACTTAAACTTAAATAAACTTATAAACAGACTGACTACCACAAACATACATGTTAACACTCTGGCTGTTCTCTAAAAATGGCACCGCTGCCTGCACATGGTTGCTGTTTATATGCACATGCTTATATCTGGAAATGTTTCCTAAAGGTACATACACATGCTCTGATCTACAGCCTACCTCTTTGAGAAACAGCTCATACATGAAATGACAGTATTCAATGACATGGATTTCACAGAAATGATCTTTTGACATGCAATTATAAAAAACTAATTATTTGACATGCAATCATTCAAAATTAGACACGTATAAAACGATCATGTCCATGTTGCTGTGTATTTTACACTAGGTCTAGAAATGTGACTTGGTCATGTAACATAAAAGTCAGAATTGGATCTAACAATGGGGACTGTCTTCAAGGAATGTTCAACTTTGGGGACATCTGGGACATCATCAGGAATGCAAATGGATACTGAGACATGTTCTTCGGTATAAACATTGTGAGAGTTGCTCTGATGCTGCAATATCAGTTCTGATACAAGAAGTAGATGTCTAAGGTTTCTCCTGTATTCTATACCCTCAGATTCCACTAAGTAGGATCTCGGCTTGGCACATATACCTCTCAACCAATTCGATTAAAGCCTTTTGCCGTTTGCATCCTCACTCTCTCCCCTTCTTTCAATGGACAAAGAAATCTGCTCACTTTATCATAGCTGGACCTAAAGCTATGATAAAATTAGCAGATTTCTTTGTCCATTGAAAGAAGGAGAGACAGTGAGGATGCAAATGGCAAAAGGCTGGACTTCTTTTCAGAAGCCCGGCTATGATAAACTGAGCAGATTTCTTTGTCAATTGAAAGAAGTAGAGACACTGAGGATGCAAATGGCAAAAGAAATATGCTCAGTTTATCATAGCTAGACTTCTGAAAAGAACGTTTCTTGAAAAGTTGGGCTTTGATTGCTCAGTTGTTTTTAGCATTAGGCACCAAGAAACTAGAACTGATAGGCAAGGTTGCTCTGGTTTGCCTAGATAGAAGTTTCTGAGCAGGTGAGCCAAGTTGATTGTCACAGGATATATTTCTGTGATTAAGTAAATTCAAGAAGATATTGGTATTGTCACACTTTGACCTCTCTAGTAATTGCTTTGCACTCTGTACTGCATGTTTATTAAGGCTGTTTGACTGTGGGTATTCAGATATACTAGTAACATGGATAAAGTCCCACTCTTTTGCAAATCTCTGAAATAACTGACTGGTAAACTGAGAACCGTTGTCAGAAATAACTTTGTGTGGACTACCATGGACTGAGAAATTACATTTCATCTTGGTAATAACAGCACTGGAAGTTAGGTTAGGTAGCAAGTCGATCTCAAACCATTTTGAATAAGAGTCTATCAACCCTAAGTAATGCTGATTGTTCCACTGAAATATGTCAGTTGCTACTGTTGACCAAGGTAGTTCAGGAATATGGCTTAGATGAAGTGGCTCCTTTTGCAAATGCAGCTTAGTACTGTTGCACACTGAACAGGAAGAAAGCACTTTATCGATGTCTTTTTATAGAGAAGGCCAAAATATTAGCCCTCTCACCCTTCTTTTGGTAGAATGGGAACCTGGATGTCCATGATGCAAAATCTGAATGTATTCATATTGTAAGGAAATAGGAACAACTTTTGGACCTTTGGAAATAATACCATCTTCTGTCAGCATCTAATCTCTAAATGGAAAATAAAGGTGTACTTCTGGCAGTACACAGGATTTCTTTGATGTGGTTGAGATTTTGTAAAACTGGATCAGTCTTTGTATGATCTCTCAGCTCATCAAGTCTCTTGGTAGAAAAATTATGCACTTCTATGACATCAAAGTCAAAATTCTCTGCATCAAGCTGTTCCATAGTATTTCTGGGAAATCTGGATAAGGAATCAGCCAGATAAAGGAGTTTACCTTTTACATAAACCATTTTGAAATTATACTTTTGCAATCTGAGCATCATTCTTTGTAGTCTTGCTGGAGTGGTATGCTTAGACTTCTTTAAAATAGTGACTAGAGGTTGATGGTCAGTTTCTATCTAGACAGCTCAGCTATAAATATAATCATGGAACTTCAAACATGCGACACAATTGCCAAAATGTCCTTGTCAATTTGAGCATACTGCATCTCAGTTTGGGTAAGAGTTCTAGATGCACAGGCAAAAGGTCTGACTTCTTGACGAATAACTGCACCAAGACCGAACTTTGAAGCATCACAGGAAAGAACTACTGGTTTGTGGACATCATAGTACCTTAATGTAAGAGGGTTAACAATTTGCTGTTTGAGGTTATCAAATGCTCTCTGGTGTTGTTCTAACCATGCCCAGGCAACATTTTTGACACAGCTCTCTGGAAGGTGCTGATAACTCACTAAAGTCAGGGATAAATTTGCCCAAATAGTTAACCATACCAAGAAAACACTGTAGGGCTTGGACATTGTCTGGAGCTGGCATCTCAAGAATGACTGCTTGTTTAGAAGGATCTGGTCATAAGCCTGTACTGGTAAATAAATGACCTACATAAGAAACTTTTGGTAGCCTGAATTTAAACTTCAGAGGATTGAGCTTTAAGTTCACGTCACATGCTCTGTCCATAACCTTCCTGAGGTTTCTGTCATGGTTTGCTTCACCATTGCCTTCAACCAGTAAATCATCTACTATTATTGCACAAGGGTAGCCTGAAAATATTTGCTCCATTGCACGCTGAAAGACTTGGCCACAGTGGTGCAGTGGTTAGCATTGCCATCTCACAGCAAGAGGTTCTCTGGTTCAATCCTCGGCTGGGGTGCCTTCTGTGTGGAGTCTGCATGTCCTCCCTGTGGTTGCGTGGGTTTCCTCCCACATCCCAAAGACATGCTGTAGCTGGATTGGACACTCTAAATTGGCCCTAGGTGTGAGTGTGTGTGTGTGCCTTCTGTGGAAGGTTGGGTGCCAGGCTGGCAACTCAGCACCATAAAACTCCACTACCAATCATGAGTGGACAGGTGATCCGCTGTGGTGACCCCTAACCAGGAAAAGTCAAAAGGAGAAAAAGCACGCTGGCAGAATTTATTCCAAAAAGCATTCTGAGGAATCTGTATCTACCAAATGGGATACTGAATGTAGCCAGTAGTGAAGATTTGCGATCAAGCATTCCTTGCCAAAATGAACTCTTTGCATCCACAACAGAAAGTGGCATATGGCATGACAGTGGCAATCTCCTCAACTGTACTCATAGGATGATGAGGTCTTTCTAATGCTTTTTTCAAGTCTCTTGGATCAATGCATATTCTGATTTCATCTAGATTTTTCTTTTGAGTGGCTACCATGGAAGACGCTCACTCAGTTGGTTCAGGGACTGGACAAATTACACCTTGCTGCATCATTTTGTCTAACTGGACCTTGAAATTGTCCTGCATAGCTATTAGAACTCTCCTTGCTGGTCTGACCACTAGACTAACCCCTGGGTCTACTTTCATGGAGTACACAACTGGAAGTTTGCCTAGCTTGTTGTCAAACACATCAGCATAATCTGAGAAAATAGCATCAGTGATGATGGAACTGGGACATGTGCTTACAGGATGTACTTCTTTAGTAAAAGAAAGCAGTTTAATTCTCAAACTGTCTCTGAAACCTAATAATGACTGCACAGGTGTTTGGACTACATAAAATTGCAAGCTGTAACTGTTCACAGCCGAATAGCATGAAAGCACTACAGAGCCATCGGTTTGAATCTCTTCACCTCTATAAGCAACAAGCTTCACTCAACTGGCCAAATTAAGTTGCTCACCAGCTCTCACTTTAGGAAATTTTTCTGCTGACATTACATTAGACTTTGAACCAGTGCCTACTTTGAGCTATGTGGGTTTACCATTGATCTGGACAGTACAAAATACTTCATTCTTTGCTAACAAATCTACTGCATTAACCTTTTCACTGACCACTGATACACCATCTACACAGACAATAGGGGTGCAGTTTTCTACATGCTCAACTTGCTTTGTTGAGTGATTTTTCTTAATAACTGAATGAGGCTTGCTTGATTTACAAAACTTTTGAAAATGGTTAATTTTTTACACTTGTGGCACTGCTAACCAAATGCTAAGCACTTCTCTCTTTTAGACTCATAATTGGCCACAATTATGACAGTTAACAATAAGATTTGACTAGGGTTTTGCTGACTCACTCTTATAATGTACTGAGCATGCTCTTTTTACTGAACTAGTCTTAGAACTTGCTAGAAAGCTACGAGGTTTCACAGCCAGACCTGCAGGGGTTGCTGCTGCCATGTGCTTAGGCCTGTTTCTGCATGCCACATGTTGCATGCTGTCTACGTTCATAGGTTGGTACTTGGCTATCAGCCCTAGGGCCTATACAAGCCTAGCCATAACAATTCCCTGGCTATTTCTTCCCACAATATTTACTTCCCTGGACCCCTGTCTAGCAGGGCGACTGACGTGATCCCTGGGGTAAATTGCCTATCTCCCATTCAATCGTCAAGGATCCTTTTGAAGTGGGCCAAGGAGGTGCTCTGCTTGACATGTATGGGCAGTCTATTCTAGAGTATAGGGAGTCTCTTGGTCATGTATGGACAGTCTATTCCAGAGTATAGGGAGCCTCTGGGTCAGGAATCTATCCCTCCAGCATGTTTTGTTCATTGTGATGACAAGGTTTAGGTCCCCGGAGCATGTGGCTCTGATGGATTTTGATTTCTTTAAGTGTAGCATGTCCAACAGCTCTGAGTTTGACATGGCCTTGTATGTTAAGCAGAGATCACCTCTGAGTAGATGATATGTGACAGAGTATAGCTGGAGTTTTTTTAGTCAGTCAGCATAGGGCATCTGCTTTAGGCCTGTGATTCTTTTAGTGGTGTGTTCTGTTGTGGCAGATGTCTTGTGAGGTACATACCAAATGTGGCGTTGTACTCTATGATGGGTCTAATGAGGGATGAGTACAGTGGGACAATGACCTCCTTTTTTTCTGGATGAAAAGCCCTTAGTGATGAGGTGTGCCACATAGAAGGATTTCCTGACTGTTGTGGCGATGTGGTTATCAAAGGTGAGACCACTGTCAACCTGTGTTCCTATGTCTCTTATCACATCTGCTCTAGAGGCTGTTGAAACCATGCTCTTATCACTTGTAAGCATACTCATGTGCCTTTCTGTGAGCTCATGGATTTGACAAATGTCTATGGCTTTGTTCAATGTTAAATCACTGTCACAAAGCAAAATCTTTCTCACTGCAGCACTATTAACACCACACACAAGCCTGTCTTTTATTAACTCCTCTTTCAAGTCACCAAATCTGCATGTTTTAGCCTTATTTCTCAAGTCAGTGATATAAACTGCAAATGTTTCACCTGGCTTTTGGTCTCTTGTATAAAATAAGTGCTTCTCTAATGTAACATTTTTCTGGGGGTTGCGCATTTCTCTAAATTTATGTTTCAAGTGCTCAGGGTCCTCCCTTGATTCAGCCGGTACCACAATATGGCAGTTTTCTCCCTCTCTTGCATGTACTTCTGATGCATGCACAAATGAATGCTCTCTTTCAATGGCTTCTGATCCAGTTAAGTTAAGCAAAATGAATGCCCTCATAAGTTTATCTTTATCAGAAACAGCTGCTTGTATGAAAATATTGTATTCCTGCTCAAATACTCTCTAATTCTCTGCTATATTATGATCAAACACAAGTGGACTTGGTCTGAGAAATGCCTGTGCCATATCAACACACAGTAGTGAAGGTGCTTGGAATTATGTGTGAACATATGCACTTAAATATATGCCAGAACTTGTAATTATGCCCAATAGCACAACAGGATCTTCAAAATAAGCGTACTTTGCCAAATAAGTCTCCGTAGCACAAGAACACTTTGTAATCTCTGTACTTTATGAAACCACTCATTATCAGTGTAAAAATACTTTGAAATGATTGTACTTTCTGAATTAACTGCATACATTGGAAAAAGCTCAGAGTAAGAAACACTTTGAGATGAATGCACTTTGCAAATAAACTGTACACAGCACAAGAACCTTTCAAAATGACTGTACTTTGCAAAATAACTCTGTACAATGCAAGAAACACTTTGAAATGGTGGCACTCTGCGAATAAATGTATACAGCACAAGAAACATTTCAAAATGGCTGTATTTTGACTGCACTTTTGCAATATAACTGTAGTTTGCACACAGCAAGCTCTCTGAAATAATTGCACTGTAATAAAGCATGCACTCTGCAAAAACTTTGCACACTCTGAAATACTTCAAACAACTCAGTTATGCTTTGAATGGCTTTGGTCAATGCGAAATAGTAGTTTGTGCCCAAACACGGTCTTTTACTAAAAAACATGCATTCGCCTTGTCCTTAAAGCTTAATTTGCCCTATTTATTGTACTTGTTATGCCCATTTAATCTCTTATCATGCTCAATATACTTTTCTTGTGCTTGTTTTGCTTTAAGCATGCTTGTTATGCAAATCAAAGGTAATTCTGAGCCCCATATGAATATCTCTGCTAGTTTTATCAAATATAGTGGTTTCAAACATTTTGTTTAATTAATCATGTGATTTGTGCCTTACAAATTCTCCATTTCATTTTCTTTGCCAAATAAAGCATTTGTGCAGTTTTTTGTTACCTTTATCTTGTTTCCGGCCCTTTTTTGTTTCTCCCAACTCTGTTTCACTCAACCAGCTTAGTCTGCCTTCACCTTTAACCCCACACCTCATGGCTCAAGGAAGTTGTTCTCTTAATCCTGGTTCTGACACCGTGGCACTCGTCTGGTCAGGATAAAACAGGCAAACACTCATGGGTTCAATTCAAGCAGTTTTATTACATGCAAACACCACATCAGGAATGAGGCTTTGTAAATTAAATTTAAACTTATACAGACTGACTACCACACTCATACATGTTAACACTCTGGCTGTTCTCTGAAAATGGCACTGCTGCCTGCACGTGCTCACTATTTACATGCATGTGCTTACATCTGGAAAAGTCTTCTTAAAGGTACATACACATGCTCTGATCTACACTCTGTGGACATTCCAATTGTTGGATGTGCCTGGTTAGGTACATACCAAAGGGGGAATTTTACTCAATGATAGGTCTGATGAATGCTGAATACAGTGGAACAATGACTTCCTTGGACTTAGATACTATACCTTTGTTTATAAGTTGAGCAACATAGAAAGATTTTCTCACTGTTGTAGACATGTGATCGTCAAAAGCTAGATAACTATCTATGTGTGTCCCTAAGTCCCTGACTACTGGGTCAACTCTAAGAGGTGTTTTGTCAGTATGAAAGTTACCAGGGATGGATGACTTCCCAAAAGATACTATTATGCAGTTCTTGGCATTTAGTTTTAGTCCATGACTCTAACACCAGTTGTTTGTCTGTGTCAGCCCCTCCTGGAGGGCATTTGTTTCAGTGTGAGATTCAATGGCAGCTCCTAATTTGCAATTGTCTGCAAATATAGTCAGCCAGAGACCATTGACATTGGTCATGACTTCTGAGAAGTAAATGCCAAAAAGGAGTGGTCCAAGGACTGATCCTTGAGGGACTCCACTTGTGACTGGCTTCTTTGTAGAGGTGGACTCCCGAGTTCTAATTTCCTGAGTCCTGTCTGTTGAGCCAGTCGGCTATCCACCGGCTGACATATAGGTTTGTACCTAACCTCCTGAGTTTTTCAACAATGCCTGAGTGGGGTGTGAAGGCTACCAGCCCAGCTAGCTAGAATTTTGTAAATAATCCAATGCCATGTGTAAATATTAATATGATCCATAGTAAATGTAAGAAAACTATATGTTATGTGTGTGTTAAACTGTATGTTGTGTGCTGAGTTTCAGGAATGTAACCACAGTGTACCCTGCTGGAGAAGAGCAGAAATGTATATGGACTATATGCCTATGCAAATGTATATTTTCATGGTAGAAGTTGGAACATACAGAGTTAACTTGCAAACTCTGAGAAAATAAGTAAAGAGTTTTACGATTATAGGTTCACATAGGTTCATAGGTTGGTACGAGGCTATTGGCCCTAGGGCCTATACAAGCCTAGCCATAACAATTCCCTGGCTATTTCTTCCCACACTATTTACTTCCCTGGACCCCTGTCTAGCAGGGCAAATGACAAGATCCCTGGGGTGAATTTCCTTTCTCCCATCCAATAATCAAGGTTCCTTTTGAAGAGGGCCAAAGAGGCGCTCTGGTTGACATGTATGGGCAGTCCATTCCAGAGTCTGAGGAGTCTCTGGGTCAGGAACCTATCCCTCCAGCATGTTTTGTTTATTGTAATGACAAAGTTTAGATCCCTGGAGCATGTGGCTCTGAGGGATTTCTTTAAGTGTAGCATGTCCAACAGCTCTGGGTTTGACATGGCCTTGTATGTTAAGCAGAGATCTCCTCAGAGTAGACGATATATGACAGAGTATAGTTGGAGTTTTTTAAGGTGGTCAGCATAGGGAATCTGCTTTAGGCCTGTGATTCTTTTAGTGAGGTATTTCTGCAGCCTTTCCAGTTGTTGCAGATGTCTTGAGAGGTACATACCAAATGGGGCATTGTATTCTATAATGGGTCTAATGAGGGATGAGTACAGTGGGACAATGACCTCCTTTTTTCTGGATGAAAAGCCCTTAGTGATGAGGTCTGCCATATAGAAGGATTTCCTGACTGTTGTGGCAATGTGGTTATTGAAGATGAGACCACTGTGCACATGTGTCTCTAAGTCTCTTATCACACTTTCAGTGTTTAGTGTACTGCCACATATGTTGTGCTTACCACAGCTAGAAGACAGAATGTCTGCAGCTAGAGTTTATTTCTATTGTCTTAATACAGAAATAATTACTAGGTTTAAAATGTAAAAGTGTTAATTGTTTTATGACTTCCAATTTCAGGCAAGCTTCTAAGAGATAAGTGTGAACTTCTAAGAGATAAGTATTTTTCACAGAGACATGTTAAATTCTGTTGGTATCTGTTTAGCCTGGGAACTAGAGGCAAGTGTAAAATAGTGATGTTATCTAGCTAACCCAGCTGTAATGTGTATTATTAATTTAAGAACTGTCTTAGAGAGAAGGTCAGTGCATTTTGTATTTGTCTCTGGACCTGTAAACATCCATTCAGCATTTCTATTTGCCTTGTTCTGTAAGTAAGAATTAGATAATAGTATCTCTCTTAGAGATAGATAGGAAAATAGTAAGATCAGTCAATGTTGTTTTAAAGTATTTCCTGTGATTCTGAACTCTGTTGTCACAGTATTGGGTTATTGAGTATTGTCTTGTTTTGTTATTTATTATTAAATAAATTTAAACCTTTTATTTGTGGCTGGTTTGATTAGAGATATTTAAGCTCTTAGAGTACTTGCATATGTATTTAGTAACACAGTATAGGCCACTCCTAAACAGCCTTAGTGTTGTCACACTTACCATTTGGATAATTGTATCATAGCACAGTAGAATTGGTCACCCTTTGTAAGGGCCTTATAGTAGCTGATAAGTAGTGGTTGATGGCAGCTGGTACTACTGTATAGCCTGGGCAGAAGGGGCATTGCTAGTGAACCTGTGCCAGCCTTCCTCAGGAGTGTCTGTCTGTTTGTATATAGATCAAATTTCAAAGTGTGTGTGGGTCAGCTACTTGGGTAGGGACACGAAGCATTGGTTGAATAGAGAGGGTGCTGGAGGTTTTGGCTTGACCACTCAGCTGAGATCTTAACCCTATAGCTGTGCCAGTGGGGAGTCTTATTGGGGATCTGCAGAAAGAGAGAGAGAAACCAGCCCCAGACTGACTGTGATCTCTGTGTGCTCTTATGGGAAATTGTACTTTACTGTGTTTGTGTGCTTGTCATCCTCCCAATGTGCACATCCCTCACTTCTGTTAGTGGTGAGGATTGAGGCTCCTTGATTACTAGGCCAGTGCAGGGGTGTCACATGGTGTGTTATGTCAAATGCCTTGGCCAGATCAAGTTAGGCAGTGTGAACTATTTTGTCCTCCTCCATTGCTTTGGTGACCTTTTCAAAGAAGTCCACCAGGTTGAGTAGGCATGATCTGCACTTGAAACCAAACTGGGTTGAGTCCAGTATCTGGAGGTTTACTATATCTCTATTGATCATCTCCATAATAATAATTTCCATGGCTTTACATGTAGGACTAGTGAGACTTATGGGTTTGTAGTTTCCAGGCTCTGTAGATGGCCTTCTTTTCTGCAGAGGGATGACTGTTGCCTCTCTCCATTCATGAGCCACAAAGCCTGTTTGGAGGCTACAGTAATTCCAGAGGCTCTGAAAGGTCATGTTTCATGCTATATAAATGGCATCCTGGGATATTGTCTGGGCCCACTGATGCAACGTTCTTGGTCTCAGAGAGAGCATTAAGGACCTCTTCCCTAGTGTTTGTAGTGGGAGTTATATTTGATGATATTTTCTGAGGGAAGGTTGAGGGAGAAAGAGGGGGAAAGTTGGAGTTGAATTTATCAGCCAAGAGGTTTGCTATATCTTCTGACTCAGTATATGTGGCTCCATTTGCAATGAGCTATGCACACAGTTGTATATTGCCATTGAGGTTGCGGACATAGCTAAAGAATGCTTTATGGTTGTCCTTGGCCTGGGAGGCCAAACTTACCTCAAATTTGGCTTTGGTAGACTTTATTTGTCCTCTGAGTTGTTTAGTTTGATGAGAGCGCTTTTATCCTGCTAGGTTGCCATGCTTTTCTTCCTCCTGTTATACAGCCTATTGATTTTGTCATTCCACCATGATGGCTTGTTTTATTTGTTAGTTCTGTACTTCTTCCTGGTGGGTGCAGCTGCCTCTATGCAGCTATTAACATGCTTGTACAGGGTTTCTGTGAACAGATCTGCAATGGCAGTGGTGTTCTCAGGGTTTATGGGGGCTTGCCATTTTGCCAGATTCTCACTTAGTAGCAGGAGGTTAGCCTTAGAATAGTTCCTCGATATTCCAGGTTTACCTGGGGGTCCAGCTTTCATTTTTACTTCAAATGAGGCCATTCTATGGTCTCACCTTACCAGGGAAGGCATTGCAGTAGGGGGTGTGCAGCAGTCTCCCATATAAGAGAGGACCAGATCCAGTACGGTTGTACCCCTGGTTTGTGAACTGACTATCTGGTCCAGGGAGTTTGTGATACAAAATCCAGGAATCTCTGTGCATGTATGTTTGGTGTTGTATAGGATTTCCAGTTAATAGTGGGGTAATTAAAGTCACCCATGAATATGGCATTGGATTGGTTAATTAGTGTCTCTAATAGGTTGAAATACATGGTATGTGTTTCTTGCATCATAGTGGGGGACCTATAGCTTGCAAGGAAGTGGTACTGGATTTTACCTATGGTGATTTGAACATGGAGCAGCTGAAATGCATTGTACTGTTTGATCAGCCTTGAAGTATATTTATTTTTGATGTAAATAAAGACACCTCTACCTTTAGTCCCTCCCTGTGAAGTAACTGGCCTAAATGTGTGGAAGGCATTATAACCTTGCACTGTTGCTGTGTTCTCCATGGCTTTAAACCATGTCTCAGTGCCCGCACAGATGTCAGCATTCTCTAGGGTAAAAAGAGCTTCTAGGGAGTGGAGTTTTTTGTTTAGTAATCTATAGTAACCATGTCTTAGAGCTAAAAAGTCTGAAGTAAAAACAGTGGCCTTCTCCCACATTGCAAGCACAAGAGGGTCTATATTAGATCACCGAACGCTTAAAAAAAGTGAACGGTGATTAATCGACCCTATGTAAGCAAAAGCTTACAATTTCGAACTGTCAGAACAGCGATTTTTTTCCTAGGGAAAAAAATCACTATTCCAACAAAAAAAAAAAAAAAAAAAACACTTTAAACATTACATTAAGCCACACCCCCCACTTAAATATACCAACTCTGAGACCACACTACAGTGCCGAAAACGGCAACGTAACGAAGCGGCCAAGCAAATTCTTTCCCAGGGAAAGAATTTGCTTAAACGCCTCTTTGATATTTTGCCATTTCAGGCTTATGAGTTCAACCACAATGCATTTGAAAGAATGCATCTTCTGTCTTCTAATAGAGAACAGCACAAGAGGGCACATGCAGCCCCCATGGCTATTTCCGAAACCTGGTGAAAAAATTCTCCATCAGACTGGAGAAAATTGTTAGTCAAAACTAACTTCAACAGAGCTATGAAAGAACATACTTCCTCATTCGGCAATGTGGAAAACTGGTATAAATAAGTAGAAAACCAGTCCACCCCAACATCATGGGGAATCACCTTTAATAAATCTACCACTTCAACCATAATGAAAGTGACTGTGTCCAAATATTTCAAGAAGCTCAAATTCTCCAATAAATTCCAGGAGTCCTTTAAAATATACTCTTCCATTTCTATGATCAATTTACATTTAAAATCAACATATTTTGCTAGGGGCTCTTGGAGCCCTTTGCAGAAATAGTAGGTCTTAGGGGCATATCATAAGCATACTTATGTATCTTAGGGATACATAAGATATATGCAAGCTCTGGTTTGTCTATATTCAAATATTCCCAAACTTCATGGGCTAACTCACCTTGCGTAACCATGTCCAACAACATGGCATTCACTCTTGCAAAAGCCATGTTGATCTCTTTCAAGGACACCCTTACACTCCTGTTCTCATTAGCCAAAAGTTGACCCATTTTTGAAGAAGAAATAGAACTGTCCATAATAACCACCTCTCACCTTTGTCAGGTTTCATGATTCGGATGCTTCTATAATTAACTAAATCACAAAGCAGCTCCCTTTCTTCCACTGACAAATTATCAAACATTATTTTTCTGTTCTTGCTATGCACCATCAAGTGATTGGTTAATTGTCTTAGAATGCATCAACATATTCTTGTTATTTGATGTTTCTCACACTCTGATGAAGTCTTTACTATAAGATGAAAGCACTCAGGTATAATATTTGCTGTTTTTGTAAATGTCTTTTTGTCTGAGTTCACTGGTGGCCTGTTTTTTGTTTTACCTCCTAGTTTTTGCTCAGTTGTTTGACAGTCCTCATATCTAATTGTCATCCCGATATGTACATTCAGGTCACCCATTATCAATGCCAATTCATGTTGTTCTGCTTTGTCTAGTAGGTCCAGCAACAACTGTCTAAATGCATTCTTTTCCTCACTATCTCAATCCTGTTGTGGGGCATAGGCTTATATTATGAATAGTGTTCTGTTCTTGCATTGGAGTCTGACTGCCATGAGTCTGTCACTAATTCTGATGACATCCCTCTCTGTCTTCTGAAGCCTCTCCCTCACCAAGTTTCCCACTCCATCTAGTCTCTCCTCTTATGGAGTATATAACTCTGTATTCCAAGCCAATTAGTTTTCTTGCAGTGCCTTTCCATCTTGTCTATTGGATATATAGGATGTCCTGCTTCCTCCTTACCATCATGTCATCCACTTCCAAGCTCCATCCTGTCAGTGAACTTACATTGAGTGTAGGTAGTTCATTTTTGGTAGATTAATTGGTTTTAAATCCAGCTTTCTCTCAAGAGAGCTATCCCAGGTAACCCAAGCTTAGCAAGTGGACACCAATCATCCTATATCTTACTAGACTGTGGCTGCTGTGCTTTGTGGCAGGCCACCCTAATGGGTCCCTGTTGTAGATTTGAGTAGGCCAGTTCCTCAACCCACTTATCACTGGCAAACCCATGTCCATTTTGGCAACATTAGATAACAAAACCAAATCACCCAGAGCTATGACACAGCATGCAGTCTATAATCCATGCTTTCCTATCTAGGAGATGCCGCTACAACCACAGCTGAAGTCGAAAGCAGTCTATACAGCTCTTCCCCCAACAGCCACTAATTGGACTTTGTGCTGCTGCCCACAATTCCATTCATGGGGGAAAGTGAAGTGAAAACACTTATTATGTTTTGGAGAGGTAGGAGGAACCCTGCAGAAACACAGACAGAACATGCAAACTCCATACAGGCATTAGCTGGAGGTCAGTATAGAACCATGTACCTTGTGCATGGGAGGTAAAGACTTTTAACTAAATTAACACAGTTGGCATAATGGTTAAAGTTCTTTGAGTGTCAACACAAATAATGATGTAGCAAAATAAATCTGCAGTACCTCCAGGAATTACAAGAAAATGTCCCTCAGATTATTCTCCAGATTTCTAAAGCAAAATACCTTACTGGTAATTACTTTGTATTAATAAAGTTACTGTCTTTTAATAAAGAGTGTTAAATGATCGAACAAAACGTAACTTTTCTAAATAATATTATTTATGAGTAACTGAGAATCATATGTGTTTTTACAAGCTTTTTTTCTGAGCACTAGACCTATGCAGTGACCCAGTCAACCTTATAGTAATAATAATTACAAATAAAGCTAATACATCTAGAGTCTCTTTCCAGTTAAATTCCTAGAAGCACTCATCAAGAAAACTGCATTAGTGGAACACGAAGTTTTATTCAATGGAAAACAGTATAAATCTATATTTTGGCTTATGTCCTAAAGCCTTCACATGCTTTGAAAACCAATCAAACACTTCACTCTCCTACCATTTCATTATGTAACTGATTGTACATGGAGCAGATAAAGTTCCCTGCACATTTCCTGGCAACCATGACTCAAACACATAGTAAATTGGTTATGACTGGAGGCTCAGTCATAACCTTCTATATTTGAAAATAAGATATCATTCTTTTATTTTTACTGCTACATGTTTTATGTTATTTAGAGTCAGAAGGAACCAGACCCTAGTCCAACTTGCAATGTGTAAGGAAGAGAACCAGTACTGTATAGGGTGCCAGACCCTTGACATTAAGCAGAGTATACAATAGAGGAATGTATACAGTTTTTTTTTTCAAGGACAGTCCAGAATTCCAAGTTTCCACTTTATTAGTTAAACTTTGGTTTGATTTCCCATTATGTCTATGTTTATGCAAAATCTAATAAAAAAGTTTAAAAATACAGACCCATTGAAGCACGTTAAGAACACACTCTGACTCATGTAAAACTGATTGCTCATAATTATATATTCTACTGTTCCTTAGGTGTTGATGCACTCTTTCATTTGATATTATTTAAATGTTTTGGTTTAAGACTCAGTTTCATTTATCTTATGTTCTGTCACTTTATTCTTTTCCCACCCAAAGAACCATTCTGTGAAATTATCTCTTGATTAGTTTTCTTTTTGAAAATTTTTTTCTGAATCCTGCTAAACATGTCTGTTTTCAGAAGTGGTTCCAATTTATGTATCAGTTTGCAGTCATTACACCTGCACTGTTTAGTAATTAAAGTAAGTTGTAGCTTATTAGTAACAAGAGTTATTTTGACTGTCTAGTGGAATCTGTACAAGCCTTTGGCATTCAGCAAGTGTCTTTCTATAATTCAGAAAGTAAGTTGGAAAAAGTAGGTTGATTAAAAAAAAATTATGGTTAGTTTATTCTCTTTATTTCCTCTAACCCTGTTTAATTATAGCATTTCTTTTTAACTGCATATACATTTAGGAACACTACTTTACCATATGCTCAGGGTATGGCTAGACTACTCAGAAAACTATTTACATCCCCCCTCTTTCCAATACAAGTCAATATATATCCTGTACAGCCATCACAGTAACACAAAATAGACTTGAGTCTGAACCGCACAATACCACCAAGAAATAATAATGTATAACCACATTTTCTATGGGAACATATTTTTTATCCTTTTGGATATTTTAGCAATATTTTGGAGAGTTCCTAGTTATATAATCTACAGTTAAGCAAGGGTTTGGATGTCTTAATCTGGAAGGAATCATTGTTTTCAAATCAGGATGGGATAGATCAAAAAGCAAATAATAAATCTGGTTTGTACACATTGCTCCTGACATTTGCATGTTGCAACATTCTACCTTTTAGTATAATGCAATTTTATCTCAAGCTCCTCCACCCGAGTTGTTGTATCACAGTTACGTGTGATTTGCTTTACTGGGCTCTCTGCAGGTCTTTGGGATTATCATTCCAGAAAATTATACCAAACAAAATCTTACCTCAGGACACTTCACAGGGGAATTCTCAATAATTCTATCATAAGCTTAACAATCACTAGAGAGAAAAAAGAAGCATCCTAACTACTTTTTTCAGGTAATTTCAGACGACTTGATTACTATAGAAAAAGAAACATTCTAAATACTTATTTAAGGTAATTTGAGAAGACTTAAATGTTTTGCTTTCAACATGCATTTCATAACCATTTTTTGCTTCATATCATGGCTTCAATTTTTTATGCTTCTCAAAATAGTATATTTTAACAGACTGTTAGTAAAATGTATTATTATAACTTACTTATAATCTGAAATGTTGCTTATAAGGTCAGAACCACTATTGTAACATCTGTTGTAACAAACATACATACATAGTTTATTTTAGAAATATATGTTTGCTTATGTTCTGTGCCTAATTAAACTAGTGAGTCATGCACAGAATTGCTTAATAGCTGTTAAACAAATAACGAATTTATCAAGGAAAATAGTTTGCCACACCCAAGCAGCCAATCAGTTACACTCTGTTACTTCAGCCGTGGTAAATTAAAACTGGCCTTACTAAACTGCCACAGACCTCTAAGCAAGAATTCATCAGTTGACTGTCAATAGTTGTATATTTAGGTTCCGGCTAGGAGCAGTGAGATAAATGAATCGCATAAAAAACAAGTATCATGGCCTGAAGGAAACTCGATTTGGAAAAATTTCCTTTATCTGGGGTTTATTACTGATTGTTATAGGGAACTCTAAAGATCACTTTAAAAATCTAATGTTTCTGCATTAAGCATGTAAGCAAATAAGAGAAAATTACTTTAGATTTGTAAGAAACAAAAAGTCATAGAACAGGAAAATAGTGCAGGTGATATTCATAAGATAGACAATATAATTATAACCTTAGTTAACTGCTTAAATATTTCAGTGGTAAACACTTAAGGGATGAAAGTCACAGAACAACTCATGCAGAGCAACAAAAGCAATATAGAGGACCATTAATCTGTTACAAGAAAAGAAAAAAAGAATATGGGAAAAGAAAACAACAATGTGAAATACAGGGAAAATCAGAAAGTTAGAAATGGTACATTTTAATATTCAATGTAATATGACACTAGAGAGAAATAAAGCTTGGAAAACTAAATAAACTAAACTTTCAATTAAAAGGGCTAACTAGTATCCACTGGGGTACTGCTGACAGCAGCTTCTAATCTGATCAACACAACAGTCTGCATGGTATGACACATAATATATCATAGTGGGCATGCTACAATGCGATTTTCTGTTCTGTAATAGAGAAGTATACCCAATGAGGTAAGAGATGGGTGGTCCTATATATCTAGGAAGAACTTAATGTGAGCAAGAGGAAGGGAATGAGAATGCCAACAATATGACCTAATCGAGACAGACACAGCCATTATTGTTTACTCAGATTTCTATTCTCAGCAGACAAAGACTATAGTCTTCCCATCACAAAGTGACAGATGAAGAGGCAGGTAACGCCCTAAGTAATTTAATCTGCCTGCAGCTAAATATACCAAATGCTGCTTTAAAAGCGATAATTGTGGACTACAAGAAAAATCGCAAGGAACATTCTCCCGTCACCATGAATGGGGAAAGAATGGAAAGAGAGAGACGCATGAAGTTTCTGGGAGTGCACATTGATGAGGACTTGTCTTGGAACACCAGTACAAATGTGACATAGTCAAGAAAGCTCACCAGCGATTGCACTTTTTAAGAAGGCTGAGGAGAACAATTCTCCTATTGACAGTTCTCACTACCTTCTACAGAGGTACTATAGAAAGCATCCTGATGAACAACCTCGTAGTATGGTATGAAAGCTGTTCTACCTCTGAGCACAAATCCCTCCAGCGAGTGGTGAAGACAGCCAAGAGGATCATCAAGACCACCTTACCACCTATCCACAACTTATACTTATCCAGATGTCTCGGCAGGGACAGAGGAATAATTAAAGACTGCAGTCACCCTGCTTACAGACTTGTTACTGTATCTATCATCTGGAAAGTGCTTCCAAAGCATATGTTGCAGAACTACGAGATTCAGGAACAGCTTCTTCCCTAATATTATCAGGCTGCTGAGCTCTAGTAACAACTACGCTCCATGATGGCCGTCTGGGTCAGTAGAAACTGTAGAAGCTTGTGTCAAATTGTGCATTAACCTGGTTATCAGTCTCTCCTAATACTTGGTGCAATTATTCACAATGACTCTAACTTACAGGCCATCTAGAGCAGTAGCAATGCAGTAAAATATCTTTTCTTTCAGTGCAATATGTTAAGTTCCATAATACAATACTCTAATGTTCACAGTGCAATACTCAAATGTCTTCTTTCTGTGCAAGGATCAATGCAATGTCTTAACCAAGTAACTGTGCAATACTAAAGTTTCATGCAAGTAACTGTTCACTGTGAAAAGTGTTAATTATGTGCAGCATTAGTCTTTCTACCTTCATGTCAGTGATGTAATAGTTAGGTGTTATGTGTGTAAATGTCTGTGAAAATAGTCTATATGTTGTCTGCACATTGAGTCTAGAGACACAATTTCGTTCAGTTTTTGCACTTGTGTGATTTCTGAATGATAAAAAAGTTTACTTTGACAACCAGTGGCAAGTGACACCTCATATTTATTAGAAGTACTAGGCACATTACACAGTGCTAAAACTTACTGGGAAGGATGCATTTTGTTTAAGTCTCTGCAGGACTGGCACCCTATCCAAAATTACTTTCATTGCCTTACGCTCACTGAGGGGTAGGCTTCAGTTACCCAATAACTCAAAACTAGATTAAGCAGGTAAATGGAAAATGTGTGTGTGTCTGTAAGGACAGACTTGATGAAATCAAGGAGAAGACAGTTGGGAAACAGTGAACAGATGCTCTTATAAAACTATGTCAAATACAATTAGATGGTTCAGAAGATAATGGTGGCCAGCAAAAGCCATTACTTTTGCAAATCTCTGCAAACAGCTATCAAAAAGCAATAAAATTCTCGAGGGAAATGTTAAAGTAATGTATAATAATCAGTACACTTAAAAGTGAAACATTAAAATAGCCTATACAAATAATTTATAGTTTAATATCTTATCTTATCTGTATTCTACTATATGTATCTCTGGAATGCCCCATTTTTGACCACACAATCCTGAAAAGGTCTTTGCTCAAGACATTTGGGTACAAACCTTTCTCCCCCCTTCAACTTGCCTGTCTCCACATGGTTAAGCTAGTGGGAATACTTCAGCTGTAAAAGTTTATACTGTTTGTTTCCATAATGACAACTCAGTTTATGTATCTTGTCATGCCATCTACCCACTGTGAGTTTTACATCACTAATTAATCGTTCTGACTTATTGATGCCTAAATTCATAAATCTCTAGCCTTCTGTATCTTCTGATAATCTTAGAATACTCCTTCTAGCCCCTTTGATTTATTTCCTACTCTCTTTGATGACACTTTCCTTTGCTCCAGTCATATACGTAGTTTGTATGCATTATATCCATATACTTCCAGCAGCCATCCTACCTGTTTCTATGCTGCTACTCTCCTCATCACTTCTGACCAATCCATTTATGCATCAATCATGGGAATCATAGACAAGTCCTGCCTGTTTAAGGCAAACATGTTCTACAAAGGGACAATTCCTGAATCATCCAAACTAATCATAAGCTACTTTTCATGATTTAGATCAAAGTGCTTAACAACACAATTTCTGCTTTGCAGCAGCCTTCATCACAGAGGTCCTCCTATCCCAAAATCAATCTTAGGTCATACTGAGCCTAAAGATTGACAACTTGAAGTGTAGGTAGTGATCTGTGCAATAGCCTTCTCAGGTATAATTTAGTGACAAGTTCAGTAACCTGCAGAATATATTTAAAGAATTTTCAACAATTTCTGTGAGCAAATTAAAATGAAGTGACCCTTCATGCAACAAATTAATAAGATAAGGCTGGATGACTGATTATCAAATGGGTCCAATGTTAGCCTTTCACTAAAATGAAGTGTAAAGTGATAAATAGTCCATTTATTTTTATCTATTCCTTGTTGACTGAGTTAATCTCTCCAGGCTGGTGGCCTCTTTTCAGTGGAGACCCAAAATGATATGTATATGGACTAGGAGAATATTTGGCCAGGGTATTGGGGGAATCACTTATTCTTTTTTGATAACTGCCATGGAATCTTTACATCCACCTGAGCTATCACCAACTCTCACAGACAGTGCCTAAATTTAACGTCTCATCAGAAGGATGTGGCAGAACAATGGTTCTACTGTGCCAGGGTAGTCTCCTCCAAGATGAGGTGATCTTACAGATGATAAATTTTGGCAGAAGTGTGAGAACGCAGAGAACCCAGTGCGCTGCTCTAAAGCAACCAGAGATTTCTTTCTGTTACTTCAATTACTTTTCATGTCTGATCCCTAAGGTATATTTTTCATTATGTGTATTAGTAAGAACTATTGTGCAAATCTTTGTTCTGGTGCCTAGGAAAGTCTAGATTTACTGTTTTATCTTTTGGCCCTAGCTTTGTGACTCCACCTTTTTCCATTCAGATGTTGCCTGGATAATTAAATAGCATAAAAGTTCCTCAGTATATTATGGACAGTGAGCTCACAAACCCTGAGACGGAATCTCACTTCCATCATTTGAATCCTTGATCTCATCCATTTGGACGCTACCCAAAGGTGAGGGTGGAGGAAAAATATTGACGAGTAAAGTGACAGCTTCATCTTAGAACTCGTTTCTTGCTTCACGGTCTGGTACAATGTCTGCAGTGCTCTTACTACTGGAGGTATATGCTGTTAATCTCCCAATCTTCATAGACTTACACATCAAATGAACAATTGTAGCTGCTCTGCTATGACCTGCAAATAACAATCCACTACTTTTTGGGAGAGAACCATGACTCCTAATTTAAAGGTGCTAATTTTTATCCCAGCTTCTTTACTCTCAGAACTGTACTATTCTAGTATGTGTTAGAAATAAAATCACTGGAGATCTACAGGATGATAACATGTGCAAATAATAAAGATGCAAATCTCACATTCTTAGACTGCATACTCTGTCTAGACATCCTTTCCATGAACATGGGAAATGGGAGATGGGAGACAACCTACATTGCTGGAGTCCTGTACCACATGAACATATCTAACAACACAGAGAATTATGAATACAACTTTGTTATGTAAAAAAAAAAAAAAACATGAATTGGCTAGCATACAGCAGTGGCCATACATCTACCTACTGTTGTGGCTTCTCCCACAGGATATTCCAGGGTTCATGGCCAGGATGGAATTCACACTGCTCCTACCAAATAATGGGATTAAGCTTCAGTTTAAATATCATTTGCTGCATTGTGGGCTTTCCCTCTGTCTCTTTTTGTATATACTGTACATATCAATTTTGTTACAGTTCTTACCCATAATGCACCTTTTATTTCTTAACTACTTTTTTGCACTACAATATTGTCTTTACCATTTTGTACTGCACCATTACCTAATTTGTTGCATTTACACTTTGTTCTCTTACTTTGTATCCTAGGCTCAGCTTAAATTAAATTGGGATCAATGCTATACCCAGTGTTAACAAATTTAAATAAATAAATCACTGCGATGTCCATTTTAGAATAAAAGTACGCCAAGAAATACTTGTGAATGCTTTGCCTAGAACACAAAGTTGCACCAGACATAAATGAACTTTGCCATTACCCAAGCATAACTGGGAAAAACCTTTAAGACCTATAGGTTACAGGAGTCAGTAGCAATCAGTGTGTAGAACTACTACTATGCAGGTTCTCACACACAGGATGCTGGTTAAGATAGCAGAAACCCTCAGTAGGGTCCTTGTAAACGTTCATAGGGCTCAGACTGCTCATTTATTTATTTTACATTTGTTAACCGGGTTAGTCCAACTGGGCCAGAGGCCCATTTTCAGTGGAGATCCGAGGAGAAAAGCTCCAGTACAGACAATTGAAAGTACATAGAATTCACAGTTAAATATAAAGAAATTTATAACACATAAGCTATAGTTAAAGAAAAATCTAATACATATTGATAATGCTACAGTGAAGTATAATACTCATGATTCTTTTTAACAGTGAAAAATTAAGCAGCAATTGACCTTTCATAGAGAGAGCTATCGATATAGTGGATTAAGTAATAGAGAGAGATATTTAGACATGAGGAAATAATATTTACATATGTACATGTGAGGTTGGAGTGAAACAATAAAGTTATGCAGAATTCATTAGTGTAGTAGGTTAGGTGGGGTAATTACAGTGGCAAGACTTGTTTAGTAAGTGAAGTTTAAGTTTCTTTTTGAAGTGTTTAGGATGGGGAATGGATCTAATATGTGCAGGGAGTTTGTTCCAAGATTGGGCTATAGTGGCTTTGTAAAGTGGCTTACTAAAGTTTTTGTGTGGTTGGTGAATGTCAACGAGTTGTTGGCTAGAGGTGCAGAGAGTATGATTAGGGGTGTAAGAGAATACCAAGGGGGAGAGGGAAGGACAGGATGAAGGTATGAATAATGCAGAGTGTGCAATCTGAAGCTGGGATAGAAGGAGTTGTTGGGGGAACTCCAGCCATTGGATAGAGTTGAGAGTAAGGCAGTGGTGGGAGTTGTAAGGAGAGTTAGCGATAAATCTAGCTATTTTGTGGTATGTTTGCTGTAGTTTGGACAGGTTGGTAGACTGTATGTTAGGCCTGGGGCAGCATTGAGAAGGGAGGGGAGAAGGAAAGCATGAGCCAGGGAAAGTCGAGCATTAGAAGTTAGACGTTTTCTATTTTGATACAGCAGTCCAAGTTTTTGATGTTTTTTAATGCTTTGAAGGATATGCAAGTTAAATTTTAGTTCATCATCAATGATGGTACCTAGGAGCTTAGTGCAGGGTTCAGGTTCAATGGTTGTATTATTAGAGGAAGTAATGACAAAAGTTGATTTGTGCTGGGAGAGAGCGAGGGAGAAAAATTAGGAGTTTAGTTTTTTGGGGGGGTTTAAGATGAGTTGATTAACAGACAGCCACCTTTCAATGGATAGAAAGGTGTCCTGGGTGTGAGCATGAGGTTCTGAAATGTTATTGGAGATAGAGATGAGATTGCAATCATCAGCATATTGAATCAGGGAGGACTGATTACAAGATGTAACTTATTTGTGAAAATGTTAAACAGGAGGGGACCCATAATGCAACCTTGGGGTACACCAGATGTGACAGGAAGGGAGGGGAAGCAGGAGGAGAGCCATTTGACAGATTGTAACCTATTGGAGAGGTAACTGGTGAACCAGGCCAGGGAGGGAGCAGAGAGATTGAGGTTAGCAAGTTTAGATAAAAGGACAGGATGAGAGACAGTGTAAAGGCTTTGGACAGGTTGAGGAAAAGACAGGATACAAATTGTTTGTTATCTCTGGCCTCAGCTACTGTATGAGTGAAAGATAAGAGGTTTGTAACTGTGCTAAGGTTTGGCCAGAAGCCATGCTGAGTGGGTGTGAGAAGGTTTTCCTGTAGGAGAAAGTTTAGCGGCTGGGCATGAATGCATTTTTCAAGTATTTTAGGCAGAGGGGAAAGGATGGCGATAGGTCTGTAGTTGGATGGGTCAGTAGAATTCCCTCCTTTATGCAGAGGGATGGTAAAGAAGGCTTTCCAGATGTTAGGGACAATAGCTTCTTGAATGGATCTATTGATAAGCAGGGATACAGGATAGGCTATGAATTCAGCAGCTAGTTTGAGGAAGGTAGGTGGGAGGTTATCACAGGAAGGTAAGCAAGATTTCAGCTTAAGTAAAAGTGACTTGACATAGGCAGTGAGAACAGGTTGAAAGCTGAAGAGGTCATAAAACGTCTAGCCTCAGATATGCATCAGGCTTGGGGTAAGAAGCTGAAAGGGGTGATTTTTAAAAATTATATTTGCTCTTTATTCAGCTTTCCTCATACATTTACAGTGAAACAGTTGTCAACCTTGTGTAGCCTTTTTTGTTTTGTATATTAGATATTTAAAATTTAAAATACTTTCTGTTATCACTGCAAAGATGCAAAAACTGTTACAATG